>NW_010545690.1:0-4607 GCF_000687285.1 Phaethon lepturus
ATAACTATATAGTTAAATATCAAAATTAAATAGTCCTAAACTGAAAGGGTATCAATAGAGTATAGGGTTATCAGATAATACCTATCAAGTAATATGCAAAACACGTAGTCATTTAACTATAATGGTTCATGAATGAAAACAGCTGAACATTTGAGAAATGTTGGTATAAGTGGATGTAACTCAACAAGCCAAATCAGAAGTTAAATAAAATCCTTCCCCGATAATAAAAATTCAGAGAAACACTGAAAACCTAAGATGTCAAAAAAAAAAAAAAATTCCCTAGTAAAGTCTCATCTTCATATAAGTTGGTTCCCTATTGCAAATTTCTTAGATGTGTAGAAGAATCCTCCAACCCCTCCTCTAAAGGAGTTCTATTCATGATGTTTTTCTTTGTCCTATATTGAATGAACCTGGGAAGAAAAACAATTAGTACATTTTCCCTTCCATAAGCTGAGTTGGAGATGTTATTCAACCTGATTATGTTATTTGCAGTATCCTGGCTGATTACATGAAGAGATAAAAAATTATTTCTACATGATTTGTGTGATTTAGAGATTTCATTTTTAATATATATGTAAATATTTATTATATGAATGTAGGGCAAAAAGGTTCATAGAGCTGCTGTGATATTCTATTAGACAAATAACCACCTGGGCAGATAAATGCGGTATGACATGGTCAAATAAGTAAGGCAGTAAACAAAGCAATAAGCAGAATCCAGAACTTGGTATTTGAAACAAGCAGACTTAATGACCGTTTTTCTTCTGTTTTTCCAGAAAGGTCCACAGGTGATAAGTTTTTCTAGATGATTGACAAAGCCAAGCTGATCACAGCATGCTTTAAAATGTAGAATTATTTAGAATTTTACTTCACCTCCTCATCCTCACTAATAACTATTTATAGAGCATCCTATGTTTACAAGGCTCTCTTCAGAAATTATGAAAAAGACATGATGTCTGTCTCAAAGTAGAGAATCAAAGATCATAGCAAGAGATGAAAGAAAGTGGGTGGGAGGAAGAAGGTTTATAACAAGTAAAGGTAATTGGGTGGTAATTGCATATAGATTTCAGCATTTAAGCTTAGAATCAAGGCAGAGAGAAAAAGAGGAGTAGCTTGAGTTGAGTGCTAAAAATTACAGCTTTGAAAGTGGGGAGAGTAACCCCCAGCTCAATAGAAAAGAGTGAATACAAAAATGTATACGGAAAAAAAGTGGAAGAATTAGGAGTATGAGTTTCTGATGGTCTGCACATCTCAGTAGGCCAGAAAATTGCCAAAAACCTGTGGTAAAAGATGGGATTTAAGATCTTTAAGTCCTTCCCTTATATTTTCCTCCAGTCCACTGATATGTTTTACATGTCTTCCTTGGTATCTAGCACCTGGAAATGCAAAAGATTGCCAAAAAGACAGACAGTGTATAAGCTGCAGGGCTGAGATAATTTATATGTCAAATAATTTTTGACCCCAGTGGAACCCAAAGAATAGAAGGAAGGAAAATGCTCTTCTCTGCAATCTGTCACACACGTGGGGGACCCATACCGACCTGTCCTCCATGCTATCTTCCTGAAGAGAAAGTTGCTAGCAAGAGATCAGCTGAAATGTTAGATTTTCATTCAGTGCAAATTTGGAAAAAAAGGTTAGGAATGTGTAACAGAGAGGAATCTCTTTGGTCAGTGCATCCAGTCCTCTGCACACTCTATCTCACAAGATCCCTTTTGTAAATGTAAGTTACGTCTTGAAATTAGCTCAGACTTAAATTCTCCCCCACTGTTCTGGCTCCAGATTTGCTCTAGTGTTTAGGTTTTCTTCATAGTTCCTAATTAAAACACATTTATGGCCAGTTTATGACCCATTAGACCTTGTGGCTCTAAGTCTTTTTTTTCTTCTCTGGTACTGTATTTATAGGAATCATAAACTGGTCTCTTGCCTTAATAAAAGCGTCTCATTTTCTAGACTTTCAAAGTAGACCTTTTGTGCACCAGACCATGCACATGCTCCTGATCAAGTTCATATTTGCAGGAAAGGTCTTTTAAATACTTTTTCTGTAGCACAAACACTTTCTTACTGTTGCAACACATATCTTTCTCTAAGTATCATATTATTCATCTTATCTTCTTGTACCTCCAGCACCTGAGAATCTTTTCCTCACTCTCCCACAGAAGAATGTAGTTATGATGACATACATTTTTCACATCTACACTGCACTGCTGTTTTTTCATTGCATATATTGCTGAATGGAAGAAAATAATGTACAGTCTCAGCTGGTTACTGACCTCCCCCATGTATCAAGATAAGCCATAAACATATCTGTTGCTCCCTTGGCTGTTGGTGAACTCTGCTCATCAAAGCAATTCATAAATAAGGCTGTAAATACCTTTGAGATTCTCCTTCTAGGTGCCTCAGCAGCTGCTGGAATAACTTTTAACTATTTAAGCATAAGTCATACAGCAGACAGAAAAAAATAATTTCATTGGAGATGAACAGGTTGACTAAGCTTCCATAAAACATCAGCACTAAATTGACCCACTTGTTGACCGCGTCGAGATTTCCCTGTTGATCAAATCTTTCCAAAACAAACAGAACTAAAGTTGTGACAACTACCCCATACAAAAATGATCTTACCCTGGACAGAACTTTGCCCACCCATTGTCTGTTAAACACTCAGATATTCTAATGACGGTAACCAAAACCATAGACGTATAAGATAGACTCTGCTCACTACAAGCAAGTCACAGCATTTCTGCTTTTCAGATCAGTATATTTTATTTCACAAACAGAAAGAATATGAATATTATTGTAGTCCATGACATTTGCAGGGGTGTCCAACATGGATTTTTATTAAAATCAAAATAAAGCTTCTCTGGAATCCAGTTGGTGTTTACTAAGCTCTTCCTTTAAAAAAATTACTTGGACCTTTTCTTGTGTTTGCAAGATGAAAAAGAATGAAGAAACTTAGCCAAGCAGGAAGCAAAGAGAAAAGAAATTCAGAAATTCTCTTATTAAAAAAATATATTTTTTTGAAAGACATTTTCCCTTTTTATTAAACCAAGAAATTTTCTGTAAATTAAGGTCTCACCGGGTGATATTTGGAGTGAATTTCAGGAAATTTTTAAGAAAATGTTGTGTATCTTTCTTTGACTATACTTAACAAAAGATGAAAAATTAAATAACTAATGAGTAACGAACACATGGAGGTCACTGCCACAAAATAGCCCAGCTGAGCAATTATCAGGATTCTGAAGGATGTGCACCGTGCTGCAACATACAGCAGAGGAAGAGTCAACTACTGTGCACGTATGTTCGCAAGAATAGGTGGTAAAAGTGGATCATGCTGCCTGCAATCTAACAAAAGGGTCTTTGCTCGCAAGCTGGCAGGGCTTATTGACAAGGCTTTAAAGTAGTCATGAAGGCGGAAGGGAGCTAATATCAGGCTTACCCACGACAAGCTGTGGGATGATATGCCACGGTTAGAGGGATGGGGTGCTAGTGAGGCCCCTCAGCCTGTTGCACAAGAGAAAAACCTCAAAGGAACTAAAGGGGTTCCTCTAAATAGGGTGACATGGCCGACAGCCCAGCTGAAGTGCCTCTACACCAATGCACGCAGCGTGGGCAGCAAACAGGAGGAGCTGGAAGCCACCGTGCTGTTAGAAAGCTATGACCTGGTTGCCACTAGTGAAACTTGGTGCGATGAATCCCACAACTGGAGTGCGGCTACCGATGGCTACAGGCTGTTCAGAAGGGACAGGAGAGGGAGGAAGGGCGGAGGTGTTGCCTTCTACGTCAAGAAATGTACAGAGTGCGTAGAGCTGTCTCTGAGGAATGGCCACGAGCAGGTCGAAAGCTTATGGGTAAGAATCAGGGACTGAGGCAACAAAGGCAGCCTTGTGGTTGGCGTCTACGACAGACCACCCGATCAAGGGGAGCCTCTTGACGAAGCCTTCTCACTCCAGCCACAGGAGGCAACGCGCTCTCAGGCTCCCGTCAGCTGCGGGACCTCAACCACCCCAACATCTGCTGGAAAAGGAGCACGGCGAGCTGTTTTGGAATTTCCTATGAAACTAAACTTGAGAAAGACAAGCAGATCCTTTGATGCCTGTCAGAGCGTTTGTTGTCATTTCAACAACTGACTGGGCTTTTTTTTTCACATCAAATGAATTTCAGAACAACATGTTGCTTTGCAAAAGAATAAGCCAAGCATTTCACCATGGAAAGGTTGAAGTAAATTATTTCATTACTTTCGTGCAGTGCTGCTTTCCTTGTTTCCAAGATTTTATTAAATCTTTTTCCTTAGCTGTTCCCTTAAAAAATTTCCCTTAAAATGATAGTCTCCTGAAAAAAACCACAAAAAAAACCCCACCTTTCCCTTGTATTACTACTGCTAATAAAGCTAAGCAATTTTTTTGCTCTTGCAGCCACAAGTCCACTTCCAGAACTTCCTTAATACTTGAAAAACAGCCCTATGGAAATAAAAGAGACACTTTTTCCTTTCTCCCAGGTTTTCTTGAGTGCCATCTCTGCCAGGAGGTGTTGGACATACACCCTGGTGCCACCTGGGAAGACACCACCGGCACCTGCCCGAGCTTCTCTCCCACCCCAGGGCCCACCGCAAA
>NW_010545690.1:4667-10778 GCF_000687285.1 Phaethon lepturus
GTGTTGAAAAATTTGATGGCTGTAGCAGCAGAAACAAAATTCAGCCTCTGAGCAGCTGCCTTTGATGGGCTGACAGCTAAATCCTGGAGAAGAGCAAGCCCTGATGTTTCAGCTTTGAGTAGGTATTTATGGCTACAGGTTTTCATCAACAAGAAGAAAATGTAAAACCTTTATCCAGAGGATGTCCACAAAAATTACCAGAGGGCTGGAACACCTCTCCTGGGAGGACAGGCTGGGAGAGTTGGGGTTGTTCAGTCTGGAGCAGAGAAGGCTCCGGGGAGACCTTCTTACAGCTGGCCAGGACTGAAAGGGGCTGATAAGAAAGATGGGGACAGACTTTTTAGCAGGGCCTGTTGTGATAGCACAAGGGGGAATGGTTTTAAACTAAAAGAGGGTAGATTCAGACTAGATCTAAGGAAGAAATTTTTGACACTGAGGGTGGTGAAACCCTGGCCCAGGTTGCCCAGAGAGGTGGTCAATGCTCCATCCCTGGAAACATTCCAGGTCAGGTTGGACGGGGCTCTGAGCAACCTGCTCTGGTTGAAGATGTCCCTGCCCATTGCCAACTCGTTGCGTTGGACTAGATGGCCTCTAAAGGTCTCTTCCCACCCAATGATTCTGTGATTCTATGATTCTATGAAAATGATCGAAAGATAACCGCAGTACCGTTCCCTCCCTACCTCGCAGTGTGGCGGCAGCAAGGCGAGACCCACACCTGGGGTGCGCAGGCGTCAACGCACACAGGCGGGGATTAGGGGACCGCAGGTACCGGTGTGGGTACCCACAGGGGTATGGCCACCACATCCCCAGCAGGAGGGCTGAGAAGATGGGAGGGGCAGCTCCGAGAAGAGGGATGTGTGCTTGTAACCCCGCGTGCTGGGGGAGGTTGTGCGCGCTGAACTCTGCGTCTGTGTGTGTGCGCGTGGGTGTGATTACAGCTTTTGGGGATCAGATGCAGGAGGATGTCTTCAAAAGCGTAGGCGTTCGTTAGCATTTTGCAAGTGTCTAGTCTTGTGCTTTATTTGTTTTATAGCTGAATTGATCCTGACTGTATAGCTCACTGATTACAAGATAATGATGTGTCGCTAATGAATCGACATACCTCCTCGGTGCTGATTTGATTTAAACTACAGGAATTAAACAGGGTTTTTTATCCCTACAACACCTAGGAATGGGAGCACGGCTTTTAAGGCACAGTAAAAAGCTACACTCTTGGCTCACAAATCATAACTAAAGGGAACTTTTGGGGGCATATTTGTAAAAACTTAAGATTTTTTTAAAATTATGATTTATAGTCATTACAATAATTTTCGAAGTGATACCGTATGACAGAATGCTTCCAGACCTGAACCAGAAGGCCTCTCAGAAGTGGCTTTGCCAGGACATTTCTAGCTCACTGTCATAGAGACAAGTCTGCATTTCAAAGGATTCAGGTAAGCTTCTGCATTTCTTTTTTGGTAGATCACCTTCGCTTCCTAGCTGGAGAAATTCAAACCAGATTCTGGATCAATACCCCACTTCATGATTTTACGTTTATCTCCAGCTGCACTTCAGAAGAGTATATTGCACAAAGGATAATTAGTAGAGAATAACAAAAAGATAAACACTGATAAACTTAAATATGAAGGAAAGCTGCTGCGATGATGCTTTTCTGCACATAAACAGAGTAAATGAAGATGACAAGCTGTGAGATACCCACAAAATGGACTACCCAGTAATTACCAGAATGGAAAGGACAGCCAGAGGTGGTGGTGCTGTCAGAGGAGAGCTGTGTGAAAGAAATAAGCAGAAGTATAAATATATATATATTGGAGAGAGAGAGAGTAAAAGAAGCTGAGAATTCAGAAGTACACCAGAACACCCACTGAGTTTGTTTTGAACTAATCCCATCCATTTATATTTTTATTTTATTTTACTTTTCTTTTTTTTTTTTTTTTTTTTTTTTTGGTCTGAAAACTAAACCCACTGATTCTTTCCTGCTGGTCTCTATGACTCTTTTAGCTACTTTGAAAACAAAATAATCAAAGAGTTATGGCACAGCACCATCTATGGTTGCTAAAACTCTTCAGAACCACAACAGTAGAGGCACCAGGTTGTGCTCAGCAGAAAATGGGATGTTATTTAAAAGTATATGAAAGAAGTGCTGAAGCAGCAGTAACAGGAGGTGGGGGGGTCTCTTAGGTAAACTTGGGTCACAAAATTATTGTCTTATATTATTGGGGCCACATTCCAGGAAGGTGGGATAAAACTTCAAAAAAGTGTCACTAAGTGCAATTTGTTTAAAGAAAAAAAGGAAGAAAATATTTCACTGACATAGGGAAAAAAGAAAGAGTGAATGCAGTACTGGTAAGAGCGGTCTGGTAGTTACAGTAGATGATCAGGATCAAGATATCATTCCACTGCATCACCTTAAAAAAGATTATTTTCAGCAAGGCTTGCAACCTCTAGCTATAAGCAGAGATCCTCTATATTTTTGGAGGTTTCAGTGAGACCATTAACTTCTAAGAAGAAAGGCTGTTAATATGCAGTAAGCTCAAAAATGGTAAGACCAAAGCATTAGTTTACCTAACTGAAAAATAAAATTAAAAACCAAGATACTGAAACGTGCAGATAATATTCCTGGCCAGCTCCTTCCTATGTGACACACTTTTTTTCTGCTTTTTCCTTTTCTCCTTAACCTTTTCATTCATGTCTTTAAGAGGACGTGTACATGACATGCCTGATATGCCTGTTGTAGCAGTTGTTCTCTTCAAAAAAGACCTAATTCTGCTCTTGCACAAGGAGTTATTTCTTGGTTCACTGAATGACACCTGCTTTGCTTCAGTGTGAATGAGAGGAGTTTTAAGCTGCCTCTCAGGATACTACAGAGGCAATACCAAACTCCTGCAACGGGGTCTATGTCAGACAGTTGAGGATGAGATGTCAATCCACAGATTCTGGCAGAGGAGGTTCCCGCGGAATCACGGATACTTCCTAGATGTGAAATACTTTGAAATCACTTGAATTGGATAAGGAAATATTTTTCAGTAAGGCTGGGGTTTACTTCATCAAGGTTTAGCTCTCTGAAGTTAGGCTTTATTCAGGTCCTGCCTATGGTTGGTAGGAAAACAGAGGCATCCTCAGAAGGTGTGGTCATGCTCATTGTTGTGAATGCTCAGGTTAGGATGGTTTTCCAAGCGGCATCTCTCTCCACTGAGTACAGAAGGAACCCCAGCTTAGCCTACATACCTAATTTTTCACAGTCTAAATTTCAGTGAAATGGATTTCATGGTTCATCTTATTTTGCGAGGGAATTAATTAGTGTTGTAGGTGCTTAACCTCTGAAGGTTAGAATACAGCAAAATGGACTTCCCTGGGTCTCAGATAATCTGTGTGAGTACAGAATCAGCTCCTTAGTGACGGAGTGGGAACTCCAGACTTAAACAACCTGTGCAAGTGAAAAGTAACAGCATCTCAAGATTAATGCAAGTTTCTAAAAAACTGAACCTCCCCTTCCCAAGGTGCAACAAGATTTGGGTAAAATGTTCTCTCACATTATTTTGAAAATTTTCCTCAAAAAGAACTCACAAACATTAATTATTTTTAATTAAAGTAAATTAAAACTCAAAAAATTAATCATGATCAGGTATCAAACAGTAGAATGGCAAACTAATATGTCTTTCGATATTGGGCTATATTAATAATATGCTTCAGCCTCAAATTTGTTTTTAGCCAATTGATTTAAATGTAACTCCTCTCAGAGGCAACTAGAATTCGTTGCAGAAGTATTGGTTCAGTTTCAGGAGTGTGTAACCTCTGAGCATGACTGCTGTAGTTTAGTTGTGGGGTAGAATATTTTGCTACTTTTGATCAGACTAAAAATACAGAAAAATCCAGGGAAGGTGACAGCCTTGTTCATCAAACGAAGGCACACAGTCTTCATTTCAGTTAACGATGCCAAGTAATGGCATGCAGAAGATCATTTCAGTGAAAGAAAGAAGAGAGAGAATACTTCTATTGTTAATTACAGCAATTAATTTCTGATGGATAGAACATTTAATGGAACAAAATAATTACAGGAGGATTGCCTTAGTTATTTGATTATTCACAATTTTGAGAGAGAAGCTTTTCTGCTCTGCACGGTGCACAGTCCCATGGATTTCCAACTCTGCTCACAAAGCTGAACAAACTGGAAATTCGGTTCTCCTAAGGTACTTGAGAAACAGGAAAGTTCTCCTGAATCTGGGCCTCATGGCTTGCTAACAAACAAGGAAGGTACTTTTTGAGCTTCCCAACTGCTATAAGATGGGAAAAGCCCAACTGCTAAAAACATCCTGTTGTGGTGGGAAGACCCTTTGAGATCCAGGAGTAAGAAGGGTTGTAGGAAATGGCTGACGAGTTATAGCTCCAGTCTGAAAAAGCAATTCATAAATATTTTTCTGTAGGCAATCTTCTCACAAGATGACAAATCAGATGATAGATGAAAAACTAAAGAACCTCTCACCAATAAGCATAGTCACCTCAACTAAACAGAGGCAAAATCTAGAAAGTGTACTCTGCAGAAGTGATAATCATATTGTGTTTCCTTATCTAATTTCGAAGTTATTAGGGGGTTAAGCTTGACATTATTTAAAAAAAAAAAAAAAAAAAAATCAAAGGAAACCAAGTAACCAGAGTTTACATCAGGGAATAAAGTGAAATCTTTCCTGAACAAGTAATTATCAAATTACAGACCTGTCACTACAGTTTCCTGCAAAGGGTCAGCACCTTCTCTTGTTCCTGACAGACAAAGAAAGTGGGACAGGTTTGATCAATATTTCAGTTAACTAAACAGCTGGCTAATAAGAGGACTTGTGATAGACAAAGGTTCATTTCAAGACAATAAAATAAATGTCTTCTCAAAGATGTGTTTTACTTTCTCTTTTGTCTTTTCTTTTTTTGCTTGTTGAACAGCTTGTGTTAATCTGAATTTTGCCTCTTCAAGAGGTTTGTGTCATCAGAAAGAAATTTGCAACAAACTTAGATGTAGAAAAAATAATCAGAAGGCCATGTAAATTAAAACAAGAACATTTTTGGTTACCTATCGGTTATAAAAGTACAGCTCTGTTGAAAAGGAATTTTAGCACATTAAATACATTTTCATGTCACTCTCATGCGATGAGCCCTCTCCTGTTTTCCCACCAAACTCACACCAAGGAAAGCCTGGGGGTTACATGGCCATGCAGGCAGATCTGTCTGGCGGAAGAGAAGACAATGTCCATTGCTAATGTATTTTCCTTGCATTAGCGCTGTCTGAATTGCTGCTGCTGATGCTGAACCTCCACGGAACCTTGCGCAATTTTACAACACCTTTAAGGGCCTCGATGATATCCCACGCTCTGCCTTTGCAAACTATTTCCTTTAACTGCTGCCCTTACTAGTATTTGTTCTTCAGTTGGTCACAGCCAGATTTAGAGGACAGCAGCAGAGCTCCTGCCTATTGTGCTGTGCACAAAGAATTCTGAAAAGGATTATATTGCAGATTTCTCCTTCTGTATAGTCATAACATTTAAAATACCATTAAACCTTTGCTGTTGCTGCCCTGTGGGTTCCTGTACCCTACAGCTTACCACATTTCAGAGTCTGCAGGGGTTCGTACTGTACTCCAAGCTTTGTGTAATGTTGTAATGTTTCTATAAAGCCATTACGTGGAAGAACGTTGCAAGCTTTGTTTCTTATTTTTCTAAGGCAGTTTTGTATGACACTTATTTATACACCTTAGTATGTATTGTAGCCCTTAGTGATCGTCTTTCATAGTGATCTAACTTGTCTGGTATTCTTAAAAAAAAAACACGGCGGCTCTATATAATCTCAAGGCTTTAAAGCCAAGCTGATCTGATGCTGCATTCAGCAGCTAAAGCTTTCCACTTCAGCTACCACCTTTGTGTGCAGAGCGTCAGCTGCACCTCATACAACTCACCCTTTTGCATGACAAAAGTTGCACTTCTGGAAAGAAGAACCCCCCCAACAGATGCCTCTTGGCAATGGCACGCGTGCATGTGTCCAAACACAGCAGGTCTGTGCAGGGGTGGGTGGACTTCCCTCCACCTCAGCTCCAAGCTGCCGGGGATGAGCCACAGCCTTTGCTGTGGC
>NW_010545690.1:10818-17558 GCF_000687285.1 Phaethon lepturus
CCTGAGGTACGCTGAGGTGGCCAAAACCACGGTGTGCAAGTAGGGGTTTGGTCCCATTTAAAGATATCTGTGTCCAAGCTTCCTACAAGTAGATGGAGTTTCACCTTAACAAGTGCTCCATCATAGAAACTTTCTCTCCAAGAAGTCCAGTATATATTTCTTCTTTTTTTTTACCATACATTATGATGCTAAGCACCTCATGACAAACTGGTGCTGAGGAGAAGGAGAGCTGAGAGGGGAGGGAAAACTGGAGTTTATGTTTCAATGTCTTCTGTTTGTGTTTATTTTCCCACCCCCCATGGACTTGACTTAATGTCTCAAGAAACCTTTTATCAAGCCAGAACGCCAGCCCCAGTGGGGTACGGTAGGGCTTAAGCGGCTTGATTCAGACTCTCATGCTGATTCAAATTACTTTCTATCACACATCAAAGAAACTCCAAAATTTGGCATGTTCAAATTACTGCACGATTTCTAGGTGTTGTTTATTACCATTAAACACTCTAAGCCTCCAGGCTCAATTAGCTGTTGCATTTTATAACAGCCTTTAGCATCCATGCGTTCATGCATGAATCCATCCCTCCCTCACTGTCGATTCCGAAGGCTATTTTCACCAAGGCTGCCTCCGAAGCTTACAGCATTCAACAGCCCAAACGGATAGGGCTTTCTACAAGGCAAAGCTCTCCATGGATGCTAAGGTCTTCTGATAATCACGAGACCACACACAGGTGAGGTGGAATTTCAATCTCTCCTTGAAAGCCAATCTACCTCAACTGCCATTTATTCTGCTTAACTGTGGTCCTAAGATATCTGGGCAGCTAATATAACCGAGTTGCCTATATTCCTCATAAATGCAATGAAGAGATACAGGCGTCAGCACTGAGCAATTCATTCCTTTCAAGGGTAGATGTCTGCGATTCGTAGGATGGATTGCTTGTGGAGGTGCTACATTCTCTGCGTTGGCTGTAGATAATTACCTTTGATGAGTAATTTTCATATGGATAAAATTAGATGATGTGATGATAGAATGACCTTGCACGTGAATGGCTCCCAGTACAGGCAATTTTTAAAGCCTGTGAGCATTTTGTTACACAAATGCTGAGATATAAACATGAGACGTTAGTAATAACAGTGGTATTTACATACTTCACATTTTTCAGACCACTTAAAAACATCTAAGAGTTGTTGAGTTTTATGCTTTAGTTTGGCTTTTTTGTTGGGTTGGGGGGGTTGTTTTTGTGTGTTTTGTTTTTTTTTTTTTTTAATGTTCAGGCTGATTTAAAGCTCGTCAAAAGAAATAGACTCAATCCAACGACTACATTTCCAGGTCCACATTACCCACACGCATGCAGATCTTCATAAATTATGTCTGAGACAAAGGAGTGTTAAGACCTTCAGTCAGGCAGAGGTCTGAGAAGGATCTGCTACATGTTTTCCTTAAAATGAGCATTCAAAAAGCACCACAAAGACTTTGGTATTCTGAAGTAGTTTTTTTTTTTCTTTTGAAAACCTAGTAGAACAGTTAGGTTTAGAAATGGAGAAATTCAGACAGTCCATAAAAAAGAAATTGTTCGAATACAGGTGTCCTCCCTACACACTGTACCCTCTCTCCTCGCTTTCCCCTTGCTTATTATCAAATAATATCCGGCTTTGTGATATGTAATAACCTCCAGTAAATTCCGCACAATCCCCTAGAGGCCAGAGGTCCATACATGCTCCTTTCTCTTTGTAGGATGGAAGAAGGTGGGAACCCCATCTCACGTTACGTTTATGGAGCGTTTGCTGCTCCCCAGCCGGCTCCCAAAGCCTGACCTTGCCCAGCGCTTTCCACATTTCATCTCTTCTAGAATGCACAGCTAGCACTAAGGAAAAAAGACAGCCAGTAAAACCCCTTTAAATTAATATTATTGACCTTTGGAATACTATTGCCCTAATCTCACCTGGTGATAGACATAGTTCAGAATTTGTTGAGAATTTGTTAGATTTTTGAAGAATACAAATGCCGATTTCTTATCTTCTGCTGCCAATGACTATCTAATTCAAAGAAAAATAATAGCAGTAAAAAATACTTGTATAATGCTTAAAAAATGATCATAGTGTGAGTACCTGGAAACCCTGTCTTGCCTGTCTGAAGTGTGATTTCAGACACTCCAGGGAATCCCACAAATGTGGAATTCCAGCAGAACTTACAAGGAAAGTTAGTTTGTCCCATAGCTAGCTGAGCTATAAGCAAACTTAAAGAAAAGAATAAGTGAATGGAAACAGGAAAGAATCCTCAGGTGACCACAGGTACCATGATTTTTCTGTCCTTTAAGTACTTTGGTTAAGTTTCCTTTGAACGATTTCCACACCAAGAAACTTGTGGAGCCCCTGCTTGGTCCTTGATCACAAACTGACAGCAGCGTCAAAGACTTCACCATATTTTGTTGGATTTGTAGCCTATACTTCCTGGCCCCCATTGCAAAGACATATATTTGGCTTTGTGATGAATTGGGACAATGTGAACTGCCTGGCAATTGATCTAAGACACCGTGTGTGATGAACGCACGGGTATCGAATCGCCTGTGACAGATGTGAAACATCTGACAGGGAGAAAAAGATGTTACATATCACAAGAGAAAGGAAGTTTCTGCATTATTTCTTTTTATGTTTTCATATCCCGTCTTCAGAATCTCCTATTTCTCATTGGACGCTTGATGCCATGTTCAGGTGCTAGCAAACTGCACGGGAAGGAATCTCACTGATGAAGGGAATGTGATCTGACAACAGAACCGGTCTCAGCAGGGAGCCGTGAGGGGTATGTTTGCTCAATATCAAAGTGGAAGAGTGGGTTTTACGAATGGCTGCAGAAAGCCAAATAACCTCTCAGGGAGTAAGAATAATCTCAAAAATTCCTAATAGAAAATTACAAAAGATATTTTCGGCTGGTGTGCAATGGCAGAGAACCATAAACACTCCTGCAAATATTTAGCAGCTTAAGCACTGCTCAAAGCATTGAAAGACTGTACACATTTGTGAGGTTTATTCTCAGAGGTTAAGCTGCAGATTTTCCTAAGAGTTCATAAAATACGCACCTATTTACTCTCAGAAATAATACAATAGGAAAAAATATGAAGAATTTTAATATGATTGTTCTTTTTTAAGATGAAAAAGTGCTTCACCATGTTTGGTCTTTTAAAAATAATGTTTTTCTATATTCCTTCAAGTACAATGTAATCGCATAACTTCAGCACCTGGTGTTAGGTGAGGCACAGACAAAAGTTTTGGTAAATACCTCAGCTTTTCTGTGCTTCTATTTTTTCCCAACATATAAAATGGAGCAGCAGCGATTTCTTATCCTCCTAGTAGGATGCTGTGAGTAATAACTAACCAATGCCTGAAAGTTTCTAAGAAGTTTAATCCTATTTACCGGAGGGGTCAAACTCTTGTTCTTCCAAGAGGACACAAAGATCTTATAATGTGAAAAACCAGAGTTTTGTTTCAGTGCACACTTCAGTCCTGAAGAAGGACATATATCCTTCCAAGTTTATGGCAAAGAGCTGTAATATGTGGCAGATAACTTTATACATCCTTATGTTAATTAAAAACATGCAGTTTTAGTTTCCAAACCATTTCTTATTCAAAACCCTGCTTTATTGCAAGGCTGTGCATGTCTATATGCCTTTTCTCCAAGACAATTCAATAAGAGTGAGCTCAGATCCGAAGGTCCTTCTGGGCTCAGTGAGGTCTACTTTATTTCCTGGAGAAAGACACCCTGGTCCGTCAAACCACCTTAGACAGAAGTGTGTATCTATGTGTGTGTGTATATATACGTATATATATGTGTGTGTGTATATATATAAAAAAGGGTCATGTTCGAGTGCTGTTATTTAGACTGTAGGTATCTCTGGATGCATCTTGGATGTTGTGAAGACCTCTGTTTGAAGTTTAACTTGGTGGTGTTATTCATGTCCAGCCCTCATTCATGCACAAAATAACTTCACTTTTTGGGATAAACAGTTTTAACTTTCTTAGAAGGGGAATAATAAATAGGTCCCAGAGGGTCATGCGACAGTGTATTGCTTATTGGCTCTGGGACAGAAACCAATCCTCTTGCATGACTTCTTCTAATGGCAAAATAACAAAAGGAAGGTTTGTGATGGGGGTAGGAAGTGCAAGCGACTGACTACCTGACAGTAACGGGCTTAGCAGTGATGGTGGCTCTCAGCTATGAGACATTGAATGAGGAAAGTGTCGCAGGTCCTGGGACCTTTGCCTCGATGCTCAAACTCAAGAAGACCCCTCCAGGTTAAAGTCCATAATGAACTCGGTGCACTCAAGTTGCACAGGAGCTATATGCAACTTAATGCAATAATTAGATTACACAACTCTTACTTACAAAAGTAATATTTAATCTGAGCTGCCTGAAAGTTTATTGGTAAGAGGGTAGACTATATTATTTCTTAGATATTTAGAACAGTTGTTGTATACAGCCATCTCATCACTGTGGGTTATTTCAGGTTGCATACAGCCGACTGGAAATGAAGGGTAAAAACCCAGTCTGAAAGCAGTGTATTGCTTTACAGTGTTGTCATATTACATTGTGTCATTTCATTAGATATTTAGAGTTGTCACAACATATTATGCTGTAGGTCAAGTAAATGGTAATGTGATGGGACACACCAGATACAGATCAGAATTCATTTGCATATCCTCATTGACTTCATTAGCTGGTTGATATCTCAACAGGATCAGAGTCATTTTCATAAAAATAGAAATATTTTGCCTAAGTACATATAGTCCAGGTAGGAGTACTGAGAAGTTCAAGAGCAAATATTTAGGGTACATATTGTGAAAAGATGCTAGTTTTAGGTAAGTGTATATATATATGTTGCACACACACTTACATTTAAAATGCTGAATCTTATACTGTGAGAGAAATTTTTTAAATAATACTGGCCCTGAGATTGCTTTTCATGTTCAATAACTCTAAGGGCTTTTAGCTTAGGAAACAGTTTTCCAGCAAAGAGTCTTGTCAGTAGAATTGTATTAATCTAGATGGAAGATACTTATGAAAAGAGTAACTGTAAATACACTGAGATTTTCAAAGTCATCTGACAGATTTTAAATTCCTTGACAGGCTGGATAACACATCTGTTGGGTTTTGGTTGTTGGTTGGTTTTTGTTTTTTTTTACTTTTAGGGTATGGTACTTTTATATAAACATTAAGTCTCTATGTGCCTATCACAGGATGAGTATTTCTGATACATGTACCAGAATTTCTTAAATGTGTCAGTTCCCTTCTGTGGCTTAAATATTGAAGATAATCTTATGTCCAGAGAGTTTAAATCCATTCTCAACTCTGAGTTGAGAATCAAGATTAAGAAGATAAAACACTTAAGCACGTGTTTACCTTCCAAAGAAAATAGGAGGCATGAGATTCTTTTTAAAAATAAAACTTCCAATAACTTGTAGCTTTAGATATGAGTCATCAGTCAAAATAATATATATAAAAAAAGGGCCTAACAGATCTGGCTAATATTTAAAGTAAATTATATTGCATATAATACTCTTTTCTGACTGGCAGTCCAGAAGGAAAAACATTTAAGGGGCCTGTATATCTGCTTACATTTCTAATTTGCGAAAGGACTGGAATTTAGTGTGTCTAGGATGTGCCACCCTTACCATGCACCTTGAGCCATGGTGACCTGTGCATTTTATAGACTGACTGCAACGTCTGTACAGTGAACACAATATTTCCAGGACCAGCTAGGCCAGTGTACGTGTGACATAATGTCACCATTTCCCTTAAGAGATTTCTGAAGTATGCTGCAGCAAAGAATAATTGCCAATCAGATCTTCTGACAAAATTGATGGAAAGTTAGAGAAGACATTAAGGATACGGAAAAGGGCTATAGATGGAAAACATGTTAGATATGGGCTTATTTATACAAGGTTTTTAACTATAGCTTACATGCTAGGATGGGATTACACAGCCAGATTTAGGTTTCTTAAGCACTGAGCTTGTAGATGTTCTTCCTATCAAACTAAAAATGTTTTATGTTTAGCCAAATTACAGTTTCAAGTTTTATGTTTGATGATGCAGCAATGCATACAGCCTTATACACATAAAGCATCTGGCACTGCAGAGCCATAATCTTGGCTCAGTTCTGTAATTTACCATTAAATAAACAATAATAGTAATGGAAGAATACAGTAGTAGTTATCAAAATACTGTGTTTCTCTAATTTTAATGTAATTTTAAGTCTAGCTTAAGTATGGGTCTCTTGGAAGGTTGTTTCAGATACGTAAGATCTTTGGCTGTCAAATTCAGCAGTTAATCATTCCCATATTTATTTATATTTTCAAATCTGGCCTGCCATAACATAGATAAAGCCATTTTTTTGTTATGTATAAATAAAAATCCTCTGAAAACCAGCTTCTGTCTGAAACTTTGTTTAGCTACTGCATACCTTAATACTGTGTCTTAAACTTGAGTGATTGTGGAAATTTAAGCATGTCATGAACTTAATTTATCCTGGCTACCACCTCTGCAACCTGCAGAGTGTTAATAATGCTAGAACTTCGGTGAAGCTCTTTCAAATACCTGCTAGTCCTGAGCAGCTTCTTAACTCCCATGTGCAGTGGCACTGATAAAGTACCCCAGCACGACAAAATTGTGCCCTCCTTAACTCCCTGCCCTGACTGATTGGGATGCTGGCTCTAGGGCTTTGCATCCATGATTGACTAAAGCCCAGTTTGAG
>NW_010545690.1:17589-24511 GCF_000687285.1 Phaethon lepturus
CACCCATCTTCAGCTGGCCACAACAGGCATCCGAAACCGCAGCTTTTGGCATGAATTCCTTCTGTCTCAGAAAAGTAGTGAACATAAAGTCGCCAACCTCCTGGATGACCCTTTTCCCCTCTAGATTATTGTGTGAAAAGAAATAGTGTTTCTGAATAAAAGCAAGCTGTTGCTTGTTCTAGACTTAATGCTATTTCCCTTTGGTTTGGCCAACTCTTCAGTGAGTTTTGGTGCCTCTCTGCCTCAGCTCTGTACTCCCAGTCTACAGCGTAGGAGAGAGAAGGCGATCAGCATAGGATTGAGCTGTGCTGTACCTGTGTGCCATACAGTGGTTGCTTACAGAGTTTGGTACCTGATGTACAGCAGGTTTTCCTTTATTTTTTCTTTTTTTCCCCTTTTTTTCTTTTTTCCTCTTTTTCCTTTTATTTTCATTATTTTTATGTGTGTAAAAGTGTCCTTAGGCCCCATTTGGTGGTGAGTTTTGATTTCTGTAGGTTTCCAACAGAAATTAAAAGGTTTTCCTACCCTAATGGAAACCCTAGTTTTGCAAAACACCCAAGCGGATGCCAAAATTTCAGCACAAGATCAGTTCCACTGACGTGGGTGCTTACGCACATTTCTGCATCAGGTCTGAGGTGGATCAGGTACCACAGCAAAACAAAAACACCCACTCCACCTGCAAAGCTGTTCTGAAGTGTCCAAAGCGGGATTGTTTTCCTTGTTTCTTCAACTGTCGGCAAAATGATTGACAAGAGGTTTTGTCATATTGCTTGAGCAAGTTGATCTGTGACTAACGGTCCTCTTGATAATCACTGAAATACTGCACCAAAACAATTGAGCTATTAGTTTGTCAGATCTGAGTATTATTCTGAGTCATAAGGCAAATTCATTTTATTTGAACATCAATTAACAAAACAAGGAGGAGGGAAAAGAGATTTAAGCCTGATAAAATCCTCGTTAGTCTATTTATATAACTGTAAATAGACATTTTTCTCCTATAAATTTCTTTGTTATATTATGAGACATCTTTAATCAGGCAGATTATATTAAAAAAAAATCAAACACAACAACTCTTGTTGTGAAGAGTTTTCCTTCCTTCCTTCCTTCCTTCCTTCCGTCCTTCCTTCCTTCCTTCCTTCCTTCCGTCCTTCCTTCCTTCCTTCCTTCCTTCCGTCCTTCCTTCCTTCCTTCCTTCCTTCCGTCCTTCCTTCCTTCCTTCCTTCCTTCCGTCCTTCCTTCCTTCCTTCCTTCCTTCCGTCCTTCCTTCCTTCCTTCCTTCCTTCCGTCCTTCCTTCCTTCCTTCCTTCCTTCCGTCCTTCCTTCCTTCCTTCCTTCCTTCCGTCCTTCCTTCCTTCCTTCCTTCCTTCCGTCCTTCCTTCCTTCCTTCCTTCCTTCCTCTCCTTCTCTCCTTCTCTCCTTCCTTCCCTCCCTCCCTCCCTCCCTCCCTTCCTTTTCTTCACAAGCTATTCCTGTGGAGTGTATGGGTTAGGCTAGAAACCCTTTGGGGTTCTTCTCAGGTACCGCATCTGGCCGCCGCGCCGAGGGGCTGCGGGCGGAGGTCTCTGCTCGGGAAAGCTCGCAGGAGTGGAAGGCACCCTGCACTCTACAGACGATGTCAAAGGCGCCCTATGGACGCTTCGCTAGCAGACGCGGTGCTTAGCGCGCTCCGTGTGGATATCTACCCCACGTCCCGTGGGTCCTCTCTCATCGTGTATCCCCAAGTGCATGTCTACGTGTCATGTTTGTAAATAAAAACGATCCGCGGGACTCCTAGCTTGCTCTGTAAGTATGGAATATCCAGTCTGGGCATGTAACTCCTGGTTCCTCAGCTCTAGTAATGGGGCTGCCCCCTAAAGGACCAGAGAAGAGGGTCCTGCGGCAGGCGCTACCAGCCTTGGACCCCGTTAACCTCATGGCAAGCGCACCTCGCTTTGTCAGAGCTGGCTGCTCCTGCCGCCCAGAGCTCGCAGAGGTAATTGATTCTGGCACTTCTATTACTACCCAGAGACATGGGCGTATTTTTTACAGTTGCTCAGGCAGTAGCTTGAGGAGAACGGTTTTCCTACGGGATATTGCTTACACTACGTGTTTGTGCCTTCACTGAGGCTGTGTGCAGACTTGGCGCGCTCATACACGGTGATGAGCGCAACACAAAAGTGATAGACTCAGAATGCCTTTTGTTGCATTTTTTTTATTTTTTATATGTCTGCGCTCTGTGTCTGGTCAATGAGACAGCCTTTAAATTAAAGAAATTCCTAATACTCCAGCATCTCGAAAAAAGGGATCTGTTATTTATCTGATATCTTCTTTTTTTTTCCCCTTTCTGCACTTTTTATGCTTCTAAGTAAACATGGAATAGAACTTGCTCTCCAGTTACAGAATGTCATATGTTTCACAGAGAAATAAAAAAAAGTTATGTATGTGCATTCGTAAGTGGTTTCATCACAGAATTCTTGTGGCCATGCAAGGATAAAAAATGGACACACAAAAGCTATGCATTCGGTTTTCTCATTCCTGGTTGCCATGTTCAACCGTGTGCTTGCACACAGAGAAAGGATTGTGCTGCGAGAATTCAAGAAAAGGGGAAGAATTAGAAGAAATGTACCTTCAGTGATTATGGATAGGTAAGTGTCCCACCATGTACTTAACTTTCCTCACAGCTCCTTAAGACACAGATCTTATGAATATAAATTTTATCAGTGGATTTTCCATGAAGCAGTGGAACAAAGAAATAACAGCATTGTATTTAAGCAACAAAAACCTAAATCAAAAATTAGTTTTCAAAGCTGATAGGCCTAATATTCACAAATAATCTTATTAAATTACAACCGAAAATCTACGTGCAGACGATGAGCTACAGATGTGTTCAGAACTCACTTATACTCATTTTCTCCTATTAACTGTAGGTATGAGCCTGTTTGCTCATAAATAATTGAATCTGGGTCAAATTTACTGCGGGAGGAACGCGACCATGCTGATGGATTTAGTCCTTTTGAGGGCCTCTGCCTCGTGCCTCCATCTGAGCGTAGCACAGGCTGCTCATTCAATACCTCACTTTGCGTGGGGTGAGGTCAAGCCCTTGCAACTCAGATTTACTTGGGAGCAGAGGACTGGGAATGGTTCGGCTAGTGGAAATGGCCACTGGTGACTCCTTTTTAGCTGCCCAAACAGGCCTGAGCGATAACTAATTTTGGAAAACACATCTATATGAAGCAAGCCCTTTTGGTGCTTCAAGAGCAGAAAAATCACAAGCTACTTGAAACGTTGGTCCATCTCAGAAAGATGGGCTAAAGAATACTTTCCTGCACTGTCTTGCAGCAGAGTTGTTTAAAATGTGGGATGAATGAGATCAGAGGCACGTAGAAGACGTCGTAAAATGTCTTTTTGAGTAGGTACTTTGCGATAACTTGGGCTACTTGTATGAACCTCACTGTTCCTCTGTTATCTTAGCCTCGCAGACTAGTTTGTCTCTCCTCCTTTTCCGTCAGAGAGCGCGGCAGGAGAAGGTGCTACGGTGGCATCAGTATTGCCAGGGGATGGGGCCATCAAGGGAGCCGTGCACGGCGAGCACGGGCAGGCAACTCAAGGCTGCAACCAGCCTCCTCGTCTCCTTTTTTTTCCTCCCCTCCACCATCCCTGAACTCTGACCCCCACACACAAGCCTGCTGTGCCGGCATCAAAGGAAGCAAATCTCAGCTAACAGAGAGACCTGAGAAAATTATACATGCATAGCCACATACTTATTTTGTTTTTTTTTTTAATATTGAGGGCATTTATGTCTGTTGATAATTAGAGATGTTTATGGCATGCGTTAACGGTACCTCTCCACGCTGCCTTTTTTGAAAGATGTGACTTCATGTTAATGGCTTGAGTTTGCTAACAATTTACAGGCAGATACTTACCACTCTAACACGCCACTTACTCATTTGTTCTTCATATTTTTAATTTTATGTATATCCCTGCCTGAGCTCCAGAAATTACTTACTCCATCACCCACGCTGCTTCTCCTACTTAAAGATGTAAATGGGTCCCAATTGTACAAGATATTTAGCATATGCTTAAATTTAAGCGTGTGAATACTCCCACTGAGGTAAATGGGACTGCATGCTTAGAGTTAGGCTCACATTTAAATTGCTCATTCAGAGCTAAAAAAAATCACATACTTGGCTTCCCGATACCTGCACAGTCCATCCCCAGGACCCTGTTATGCTTTGTGACTCAGTGGCATGGTTTTTTGTAAATCCTCCATTGAACAGGCATCCTGCTAGGATCTCTCCCTCCTCTCTTCCTTTGCTGAGGTGTCGAACATCTCGTTCGCCTGCTTGCAAGTCTTCTTCTCTAAGGCAGCTCCGAGTGAAGAGTCATTCCCGGGAGCGCGGACCGGCACGCCGCTGCAGGAGCGCGGCTTTAGCTGTTGTTGCAGGCGATATTATCCTCAATGCACAATGCACGTTGCAGCGTGGGTTTTAGGCAGTGAAGTACCATCTGTCAAAATGGTGCTTTTCTCTGCTTTTCACACTTTTTCTGACCAGTGGATGCTATGGATGATGGTTTTAAGAATAACGCGGTCACCAATGCAGTCTGTGCGTATTTTAAGTGTTCTGCACACAAACACACCTGAGGCCTTGAAAAATGCAGTCAGACAACACGATCCTTATTTCAGGAAACTTGACCCCAGCCTGCTTTCTAATTCCCCAGAGACTTACCCTTTAGGAAACCTGACTCTTTTCCGAGACCCAGAGAGAAAGAGCTCTCCTATTACCCTTAATGTTTGCTCTCTGAGGATCAAAGTGCTTATACACCATCTTGTACAACCCTCATGATACAGCAAGATTTCTGAGAAAAACTTGCCATTTATTCAAAGCTTAAAATCCAAAATATAATCTGAAGGTTTGAAAGACTATTTGTCTAAGCCCTCTGTTTTTTCCTTTATACTTTTCTGTTCTATTCTCTTCACACTTTTTGGAGTACAGAATTCTCTTTTATTGTGTTTTTATATAGGACAAATAATCAGAGAACCATAGACTCATAGAATCACAGAATCATAGAATCATAGAATACTTTGGGTCGGAAGGGACCTTTCAAGGTCCAACCTCCTGCCATGAGCAGGGACATCCCCAACCAGAGCAGGTTGCTCAGAGCCCCGTCCAACCTGACCTGGGATGTTCCCAGGGATGGGGCATCGACCACCTCTCTGGGCAAGCTGGGCCAGTGTCTCACCACCCTCAGTGTCAAAAATTTCTTCCTTAGATCTAGTCTGAATCTGCCCTCTTTCAGTTTAAAGCCACCACCCCTTGTCCTATCACAACAGGCCCTGCTAAAAAGTTTGTCACCATTTTTTTTATAAGCCCCCTTTAAGTATTGAAATAGGAGCGCTCTCTTCTACGTTCTATCACAACACGTGGGTCTTCTTAACACAAACTGAAAACAATTACAGCTGCACATGGTTTTTTATTTTTTTACAGCTTTTCACATGTGTTTCCAGACTGCTATGCAGGAATCATTTTTACTGTAATATTCACAAAATTATGTTTCTTAACGTACCTGTGTGTTAAAAAAGTCTTTGATGAAAGAAAAAGATTCAACATCTCTAAGGAAAAATAAATATGAGTTTCACAATGTCCCAATCTATTAAATATAAATTTTTGTTGGAAAAAAGAAGAGAGCTTAGAGGTAATGTTAGCAGATAAGGAAGAAGTATTATCAGGTAATATATTCATGTCTGAAAGCATTAGATAATATTTTATACGAAATAGTATTTTAGTAGTTTTACAATTCTTTTGTGTTGCTTTCCAAAGACTATTAAAAAAGTAAAGAAAACAGCATTTTTCAAACTACTCCATGAGTTGAGTGGGAATGGAAAACAAACAGAAAAAGAACCACTTTTTGCTCAATGGGAAACTCTACTGTTAAGGCAGATTTTCAGATGAAAAATCTTATTCAGAGTAATAGCCACCTATCCCTCCAAACTCTACACTGAGATCATCCAAAGACATCCAGCCAGGCAGAGAAATTATAAATGGAGGAAACAAAACATGAGTCAAGAAAAACTCACTTTTACAACTGATAGTCATAGAATGGTTTAACCTTAAAACATGCTATAGGTTTCATGAAGCTCTGTGGAAGTCAGGGGTGCCAAGCATATTTGAGGTTGAAATTTTTGAAAGTAAAATCAGTTATTGTTTTCATACTTTACTCTAAAAATCAATCTTTCTGCCACTTAATCAATTGAATATGGTTTATTTTAAATATGTGCAGATATTTGACACAATTCAAAGTCACAGTTAGAAGAATTGCATAATAGTAATACATTCAATGTCTGGATAAATGCCTATCCATCTGACGTATGAAAACATCACCTAGCGTGTTGTCTGCAGGTTCAAATTTCAGCAGAAAGGCGTAAATGTAGCTGTCAATAATATTGCTTTTTTACTTACTTATATACAAAGTGATCATTCACTACAACAGAGAATATGTGTTATTCCTTTACCACATATCTTCTCTGGAAACATGCTGCTTAGCTGGTGAAGAACTCAGGGTCTGTATTTATTGTTCAAGACAGGCATTTCTTTACAGCAAATGAATTCTGGGAAAATACCTTAGGATTTAACTTCTGAGAAATAAGAAGACGTATCTTTTTGGGTACTGCATCTGCCATAAATAACCTTCAGATCTGTAGATAAAAACTAGTATCTTAGTGCATATGATTTACAGAGCCAGTAGAAGTGGTTCTGTATTTAGCAGAAGGCCCTCCTGCAGCACAATAACCTGCTTCACCTTCCTGACAGTGATCAGAGAGAGCCAATAATGACTGTAATGCCGTTGTAGTGACTTGGAGGATGTTCACAGACCTGAGGGAAGGGATGCCACCCAGAGGGACCTGGACAAGCCCAAGGAATGGCCCATGTGAACCTCATGAGGT
>NW_010545691.1:0-796 GCF_000687285.1 Phaethon lepturus
GCAAATTATTAATAGCTTGGTGAAAGAACAATTGGAAGGTGGGCACAATGTGCCATTGACCAGTCCGTGGAATACATCTGTATTTACTATACCGAAAAAATCTGGCAAATGGCGGCTACTACACGACTTGTGGGCAATCAATGCGATAATGTGTGACATGGGGACATTACAGCCTGGACTACCCTCTCCGGTTATGTTACCAGAGGATTGGGATTTGTTGATAATTGCTCTAAAAGACTGCTTTTTTACCATTCCCTTAGCAGCTGAGGATGCAGAAAACTTTGCCTTTACGGTACCATCGGTAAATAAAGGAGAGCCAGCAAGGAGGTATCATTGGGTAGTGTTACCGCAAGGAATGAAAAATTCACCTACGATGTGTCAGACATTTGTGGCATGGGTTCTAGAGCCGGTGCGGAAAAAGTATCCAGATTTAATAATGAATCACTATATGGATGATATATTAATAGCAGGGACACAATTGAATACAGACCACATTCTACAGCACTTAGAGCACGATTTAGGAAAACGGGGTTTAAAAATAGCGCCGGAAAAAAATTAAAAAGAAGGGACCATGGCAATATTTGGGCTGGATTATTACCAGTGGAGCGGTCTGCCCACAAAAAATAAAGATTAATTCGAAAATAGAAAATCTTTCTGGTGTCCGAAAATTAATGGGGGATATACAGTGGGTTCAAAATATTTGCGGAATTACTAATGATGATCTGAGGCTGTTGATGCTGCTCCTAGGGTCTTCAGTGGAGGCTCCAGGGCGCCGTCAACTGGACGAGGATCAACA
>NW_010545692.1:0-7057 GCF_000687285.1 Phaethon lepturus
CAACCTAGTGTTTCTGTGATTCTGTGATGGGGGCGGGATGAGCGAACAGCTGTGTGGTTGCTTCAGCTGCCTGCTGGGTTAACCCACACCACCATGAACAACAAGCATCATGAAATAACTCATGAAGAAGTACATACTTCTCTTAAAGACAGGAATTTAAAAGCATACAGTATAAAAAAAGACTCCAAGGCATATAACAAAAGACAAGGAAAGATCTGCTGTCAGCTCAGTAAGTGAATGTGGCCCAGCCGGTGCTCTGAGAGGCCACGTTTCCAAGGAGAGATAATATCAGCACGGAGAGGCACTGGAAAGCTGACCTCCGGTGCCGCAGGCAACCTTCATTCTTCCATTTCCCAGCTTCACAACTGCAGCAACATTTCGTTTCTGCACAGATGTGCGAGTGCTCAGCTGTCTTTTCCCTTGCGCTGTGCACCCATGTCACCCCTGGCTCCTGGTGAAGAGGTTCATTACCCAAACCTAAGAGCATCCTAGTCCCTTGACTGTAGTTAACTATAATACCGTCTTTTATATCCAGTAAACATCAAGTCACTATTTATTTTATGTAGTCTTTTATAAGATCTTCCCTGTATTTTAACCTTCACAGTAAGATGAATCAACAGGCTGCAGAAAACTCCGGCCACCCAGTTTCACAGAATTGGATGCAACCTCCCTTTAACTGCTATGACAGACGTAAAAGCTCCAGACCTGCTCCACATAAGCCTGCGACCTGACGAAGCAGCATTCTCGGCGCACGCTGGAGGGGATTATTGTCACTCTGACTAGAGAAGCACCTGCCTGTCTTGCCCATGAAAATCTTCTTCCACCTTCTGCACTGCTGGGAGCTGGTCCCCCACACTGACACAGCTCCCACCGGCACAGGCGGCTTCACTGTGAACCGTCTGCTCCACAAACTGAGCGGCTACTGCTGCGGGCAGAGACGTTCCTCCCTTCCCCTGCTCTGACCACGCCGACAGCGGTTATGGCAGAGACGTGGCACCACGAGCGAGCGGCACAGACGTCACCCCTTCATCAGTACAATTGCTAAGGACATGGCTACACTCCCCCACTGCTGCCATGGTCTCGCTGCTGCTGTAACCTGCAATTGCTGGAGGAAAGCTGCCATAAAAATACCCATCTATATTACTTTTATGCTTTCTGTTGTGTAGATGAGCTCTGGGCAGCAGAGGCTTGAGCTGAACAGACTGTGACTCCCCAAAGTTTCTTGCAGCAAAGGCAGGTTCTGTCTTTTCCAAAAGGGACTATGAAAAATAAAACTGCCATTGCCCCATCTGGCCATTTACTCAGCTGCAGCTAAGGAGCATACAACCAAATTTTCAAGCATTTAAATCTCTGCGGCTGCACTGAAACCAGGTGCCAGCTTCTCTGAGCCCCCCTTCCACCTCACCAATTAAACTCATCTCTACTTGCAGTCTTAGGACCCATGTATTATTACATGAGTGGACATGCACATCCCCTCGCTGTTTACTTCAACAAAAGCCTCCATGACTCTCCCGAGAGCAGCCCACCTCCCGACACACTTCTGCGGGTGTCACCGGTATCCCACCGTCCCCAGTTTCTCCTGCCCCATCACATGAAAGGGGCAGTGGGTCCAGTCCAGGTGAGGCCACCTTCTCAGCACACCTGGGAAGAGCCAGGACTCAGCACCACAACGTGCTCGCTCCAGGCAGGCAGCTTTCTGCCGCAGGCCAGGTAAACAAATACACGGTAACACACACTTCCCAGTGTACATTTATAGAGCTGGTAAGAGCTAACTTCACATTAACTGACAAGCAGGAATTGCACAGATGACCAGATCACACACCCTTTAAATCACAAGCCTGAGAAGTGCAGAATCAGTCTGACAGGTGAATCCCTCATGCAACAGCTGAAGCTGGAAACGGTGCAAGAAAGAAAAACAATGGTGTGGACTTACCAACATGTATAGGTTGCAACTTCCATATTAGACACATCAAGACAATAAACATAGGAGAGTCCAAATTTATTTTTGAGGTTTCTCGTACAGAGTATGGTGTTAAGATTGCACAGCCTAACTTGAGCGTTCCTGTGACACAGAAACCCGGCCGGCAAGTACCTAGCTCGCCCTGCCTTCAGCAGAAGCCATGGTTAGCCAGGAGCAGGTAAAATACGTTCATGAAGTTGAGCTCAGCAAGGGTGACAAATATAGTTCCACAGTAGTTGAAATGTTACTTCGAAAAGGGAGAAAAAGCTGCTTAACACCAGCTGTTAGAATAAGCTGGGAATTTCACTGGGAGAAATCTTCTAACTGGGAGCTGAAAGTCAACTAAATTAACTTAAACTGTCCGTGACAAAATGAAGATTATGCTGAAATTTCAAGAGGAGGAAGGAACACAGTGGTTTATTGGATTGTTTACATCTTGGTGAGAGAATCGTGGAGGATTATGGGGACACACATACACACAGAACAAATGTGTGGCATCCCAGAATTTGAACACCAGGCTTTGGTATTTCTTCTTGTGGAAAAGGACTAAATAGAACTCAGCTACAAATATTGAAATCTCCACACTCCAATAACATGTTAAGAATGGAAATTTTCAAAACCATGTTTTGGATAGTACAGGAAATGTTGATCTTCATTCTAAGTAACAAATGGGATTCACACACTTTTTTTATTCAATCCATTTTCCAGACATCTGTACCTTTAATACACTTGTTAACAAAAGCTCTTTAAAAACAAACCCATCAAGTCCCACTTTGAAATGGGAAAAGTGTTTAAACTTACTAAAAAATTGACCGATACCGCAAAAATGAAGCTAAGCGCGTGATCTCAGCATTACTCATATGCACTTGCTTTAGCGTCTGACCTCAGATTATACCAGCCATAGCAGACTGCAACACAAACTGCATCTTGCTCTTGGAAATGAATGTGATGCACAAATATACTTTGATATTTTTCTAATTTTATAGACAAACTTGATTAGACAAAGTGTCTTACCATTGTGCTAACTGACATATCGGAGATTTTGTTTTTCTGATGACATGAAGTAACATCATAAAGCTGTCCTGTGAAGGAGGACACAGGCAAAGGCTACTGCACCTTTACATGAAATATATGAAGAGTAAGCAAGAATTATTCCTCTCCTCTGCCCTTTTATAAACAAAAGAAAGGAAAAAACGTATTAGCTTACCTAATCAGACAGAATTCAGGGATAGCTAAAGGAATTTAATAATTAACAAACAAGCTTGATTCTGTCAGTGCTTTACTCGTATTTCAAGTTCTCCTCAACAAGTATCAGCTTAAGGACAATTACCATATTTATTTTATAAAATTCTTCATATATTTACCTCTAGTTCCCTTTTATTAAAAAATTACAAATTTACTGATTAAATATCTGGAAATAAATGGTTAAACTTCGAATTAGGAGGCAATGCTAGCGAAATACCTGTGCTACGTGACATACTTATAAACAATCAGAAAAGAAATAAATAACAACTGATAAAAGCTGCAAATGGTACAGAATTATTGTGGTATTAGAAGCAAAGAAAAATCACAGGAGGCAGTGTGCAGGATGATAAAAGAGTAGAGAAAATTTGACTTGCACAACATAGTAAATAATCCAAGAGAAAAAAATATGTACACAATAGTATACCAAAAAAAGCATGTAATACTCCATTCTAAATTAGCAATTAACACTCAGGAAAGCGGTTGTGAAATCTTTTTGCAAAACTTAAGATATCACCTCAGTGTTGAGCAGCTATCAATCAAAAGCAAAACCAGAATATTGAGAATTATCTGGAAGATGACAGAGAAGAAAAAGCAGTTGTTATATCACTGTATAATGCCTAGTGCATCCATATCTTGAATTCTGCATGAGTACCCGTCCTCCTGTTTCAAAAGGGCAATAAGAATAGTTATAAAAGAACAGCTTCTATGTAAAGGGGGAGTAATTAGGACTCCTCAGTTATTACAAAAAAAAAAGGGGGGGGAGAATAGCATGAGACACTAGCAAAGTGAATGGGGAGGTGTTATTTATGGTGATGTTATTTCTTTACAGTATAAGAACTAAGGATCTTAAGACACTAAAAAGCAAGTAGAAAACACGCACCTCTCACAAAAGATAAACTGTGTAACTCTGCAATGGGCCGCTGCAGAGATCAAGAACACAGATGGGTTTCAGAAGTGATAGGAGATGTATGGAGAATAAATTAACAAAGCTCTTAAACACACATATGACTGCTGGAACATGAAACCCCCCAAGCCATCGACAAGGTAAAACAGTCTTTGGCGGGGTGGGTGCAGAACTGAAGGCATGTCACAGGAACGCAAGTAACAGAAACCAATACCAAACTGAACCACTGAGCTTTAATTGGTCCCATCAACACAGCTGGGATAGTTGAGGAACAGATGACATGCCTCTCCAAAGGAGGGCAAATACTTGACAATTCACATGCAGGAATATAGACAGGAATATAGTACGGGAGGATTCATGTCTCCTATCCAATAGCCTATGACTTCCATGGGAAGCTCTCACTGTATGTTTGGATATTCCCGCCCAGCAGCTCAGTTACAAGTACCTTGTCATATGGGACCTTGTATGAAATTTTGCTCTTGCGGTTATGCAGCAAAATCCCATCTAAATGAAAGAAGGCACAGGGAATCTCCCTTTACCTCCTGCGTATTTGTGTAGCAGTTGAGCAGGATTCCAACCAGTTAGTTTAAAAATGCAGTACCAAGAAAAAAAAAAAAATCCCCTATAGTAAGCGTTTAAGTTAGGATTGACCTTGAAAGAACTGACCAGCAAGGCAATGGTGAGCTAAAAGCATTTCTACAAATGTGGCACTTGGGTTAGGCAGCTTTCAAATATAAGGAGACAAGGAAGTAGCAGAAGGCACCCATGTACTTGGATACTGTCAACATCAAGAGCTAACAGAAGCAACAGAAAAAAAGAATGTAAAAAATAAGCTAATTCTGATAATCATCTTTAAATCTCCTCACTTTTTAATATGGCTAAGGAGGCACTCAAGAAAGGTGTCAACAATGTTTGCGATAATTAGCAGTGCAAATCGTATCAGAAGAGATCTTAATCACGTCCTTAAACTGACCTAAATCTCATAAGAGAATTTCTTACAGCTACTTTTAGGAATAAAAAGAAGTACTTCTGTAGAACTTTTGACACAAGTTTTTCGCTTGCAAAACTGAAGTAGACATCCAACAGCTTAACATGGGATTCTCTAGTTTCCCTTCCAGGATGTCATGAACAGATGCTTTAACTGAAGCACCTGGCACAGAAGTGCATTTGTCAAGGCCATCCGCAGGCAGAGAGAGCCCACAGGACTTCTTTGCTTTATCCTTTCTAACGCTCAGAATACAGACACATCAGAATATTACACAATTCTGCCTTTCTCTAAGGACTGAGATGCACATTGCCCAGAAGGTGAGCTTTCTAACATTCAGCTTACTTCCAGAAGCCCCACAAGTGCTTTTCCTTGGATTTTTATCTACCGTAACAGCTAACACACATTGTGGAAACACAAGTACACAGCCAGGGAAAACTGCAAAAAGAATAAAGGGAAAACTGAGACTGAACATCAAGAATGATAAACCTTCTTACCAATCTACAGGATATGGCTCAACAGTAATTCAGACAAAGCCTCAATTATTTAGTTTGCAACTTTATTTCTTTATAAGTTATCGGTATAAAGTTTAGTATCTAATTATACAGTAATCTGGGGACTTTAATGGAAGCTTATTTTGTCCTTTTTAGTGTCTTTTGCCATTTGGTCCTCAGATGTGTTTTAAGAGGACTAATCTTATATGTGTACCTTAAATTTCTGTACAAAAACACTTCAAGCCTTTGTTTTGTTTGTCTGAGTAGGATGCGCAAATCATGCATATTGTAGACAATATAATGGTCAAGGAAATATTTCCCTCTTTAAACTAAGGCAGTTAAAACCTCATGAATATCAAGTGAGTAAATTGGAAGAGTAAAAAGGCTTCCTCAGTGCTCACTTATTCTTTGAGCAAATATCATGTTCAGTAAGACACGCTCTCTTGGAATAATCATTGATTTGATTGCTGTCTGCATTGAAAAAGACAGCGATTGTCAAAGACAGCATTTAATTTATGTACATTTTATAACGTCACTAACTCATCCACTTTTGAATATGAACTCATCAGAGTTAAGCATTGTGTAAAACCACATGCAAAAAATTGCCATAAATTTTTTTAAATAGAACCAAATTGGCAAGTTTTTGGAAAGGATATTTCAATGTTAAAAAAAATATACTGTCTATTAAAATGAGCACTTCAAGTAACTTAAATTATCTTCAGCAAATATGTCCAGCAAGAAACCCTCTGTAAAAGAAATTGTTCTTAGAACAAAAAACTAAGGAATGGCTATTTAGACACTAATTTTTCAACACAGTGGTGGGTCTGTGTGAAACAATTTGTAATCTAAATAAAGTGAGTCCATTAAACTGTTAAAAAAACCATACATTAAGCAGGACTGGTTAACTATTGCCATTTCTGTATTTACAAAAGTGCTTAGCATAACAAAATTGCCTAAAAAAATATAAACTTTACCGATATCATTTGGTTCTATGTGTACTCCTAGATCTGCACTTGGAGAAAAATAGTATTTACATTGCTAGCTTTAGACAAGTTTCCTATTATTTTAAAGTAATTTAACAAAACTCCCCACACAAATGGACCCCTATGTAAGTCAATTCATTCCATCTTGCTCATCATAAATAGAGCAGAAGGAAATCCTTGAGTACTGAGCAGTATAAATAATTCTAGCCATTGTCTGTGGCATTAGACCCCAGTACAGGTTGCCGACAAATTGGGCAAGTGGAGTTTTCAGAAAGCCAGCGATCAATACAATGAATATGAAACTCATGCATACAAGGTAACTGCCTTAGCTTATTCCCTGTTACATATTCATTAATGCAAACACTACATGTTTTACTTATTTCATTTTCAGTGTGAATATCCCCATAGTTCCGGGTAGAAAGATTGTCAATCTGCTCTTTGGTTAAACCTCTTAAACGATCGTCATCCTCATCTTCATTCAGCAGG
>NW_010545692.1:7088-9172 GCF_000687285.1 Phaethon lepturus
CAGCGTTCCATTTTCCACTAGGTTGTTAGCGTCTTGAGACTGCCTGTTATCTTGGTTTTCATTATTGCGACCATAGCGTTGAGTATCATCACTCTGTCCATCCATTTCCCTGCTGCCTTCTACTGCATGCCCATTTCTAGATGAAACCTCACTTGGATCACTGCTATTGTTTGCTGAACTTGAGTTATTCTGCTCTGACTGTACATCCGGTAAGTGATGACCACCTCTTCGCACTTCTGAGTTAGATTCAGTTTCCATTAAAGAACTCAGTTCTCCAAAGCCTGTCATAATTTGTCTAAGGATTGATCGAAGAGCCACTGATGAAGGTTCACCAAGCCCAGTTTCTGAAATCCGACGAAGAGGTATCCGTATAGTACTAACGTAGGTTCGAATACCCGCACGTTCTGATCGTGATATCGTACGCCGAAATCCCCCACTGTCACTTTCAAAGGTAACTGTGTTTTCTGCCATTCCTACTCTAGAACGAGTTCTACTGGCAATACTGTCCCGATCTCTGTTTTCTCCAGGACGAATTCGTCTCACCTGAAGATCTAATGTAATTGTCGGATGCCTTCTAACAGCAGCTACTGGCCTACTAGTTTCCTCTTCTTCCAGAGTTATTCCCAAGGATGGGTCTACACTGGGAAGTTGAGGCGTCTGAGTGTTACCTCTTGCTTGTTCTTCAGCAGACTGTGGAGTAGGCTGAGCTGATTGTCTTCTACTTCTGTTGACTTGCTGTGCATTTCTATCCTGCCTCTGACCATGTTCCTCAGAATGAGCAGTGTCACCTTGCCTTTGCAGCGGAGAGCGGCTTCGACTACTTAAAGTAGACCTCAGCCGCAGAATTTCTAGTCTTTGGTTTGTACTCATCCGAACATTAGTTCTAGCTCTACCTCTTGTGACTCCTGTAGATGTACCTCTCTCTGGCATTTCTCTTCGTTCACCAGCAGCTGCAGAATTATTACGTGTAGTATTTGTTTGGGAAAGGCCTGTCAACTCCCGCGTTCTACTCCTGAGCCTCCCTGAGACTGGACGAGAGGCTGCTTCAGAGCTTTGTGCCACGGAACTTCTTACAGACCTGGTCCTCGCAGTGCTTGAAGCCTCACTGTTTGCCTCTCTTGCGGTTCTGCTCCTCGTTCGTGGAGTTACTGGACTGACAGCTCTTCGATGCCTTCTTTCTAAATACATTCTGCTACTATCTATACCCACATACTCCTCACCAGCAGTTTCAAAACTGTTATGTTCATGGTTTATGTTGATTTCAAGACTAAATCGAAACTCCCCACTGTTTGGATTTGTTCGACTCACAGCTCTCCAGGTTTGGTTCCCGCTCTGTCCACTGCGAGTGGCATTCCCTGTGCGACGAAATGTGTTCAGCCATTCAAGCAAAGAGTCACCGTTTGAGTTTTCTCCAAGAACATCAGAATCTGAGAGAAACAAAGAATTGCAAACATTCATACAACTGCACGCTCAGCATACTACAATGCACTCCGAACTCGCTATGCTTGCTGGGTCCAGACTTCAGAACCATTACTGTAGCAGGACAGCTACCTTGCTATGCTAACGGAATTTTGCTGAAAATATGCTGTATGTAAAAACATTAGCAAAACTCTTTAGTCCAACCTAGAATTTTTGTCTCAGCAGCAGACACACAGAGAAATTAATAAGCCCAGACAGGCTCTTCTAGGAAAGTGTTCAGATTTATGCAGTCCAAAGTTAGTCAGATATTTGTCCAAGATTTATCCCTCGCTTAAGCTATCAATTTGAGGGTATCCTAGTCAACTAATTTTGATAAAGCAAGGAAAAGTATGACAGATTTTGTCTTCTTTTGGAAAACATTTTTTTAAAGTTGTTTTCTATAAGCAGTAGAATAAATGATGCATGGTTTTGACAGATTTGCTCCTTTTGAGCAAATATACTCTTTTCCTACTACAATATCCACAGCTCCATTCCCAAGTCTCACAGAATCATTAAGGTTGGAAAGGACCTTCGAGATCATCAAGTCCAACCGTTAACCCAACACCACCATGCCCCCTAAACCACGTTCCGAAGAACCACATCCACACGTTTTTTTGAATACTTCC
>NW_010545693.1:0-2077 GCF_000687285.1 Phaethon lepturus
TAGAATTCTCTGTGTGCGGTTAGAATTCTGTGGGAGTTTTTAGAACTCTGTGGTAAGAACTCTGTGTGTGCGGTTAGAACTCTGTTTGGTTACAAATCTGTGTGTGCGGTTAGAAAACTGTGTGTGTGGTTAAAGCTCTGTCTCTGTGGTTAGAACTCTCTGTGTCTGCTTCATACACCAACTGTGTGTGTGGTTAGAACTCTGTCTCGTTAGAACTCTATCTGTTTGGTAATAACTCTGTGTCTCTGGTTAGAACTCTGTGTGTGTGGTTAGAACACTGTGTTTGGTTTGAAATCTATCTGTTTGGTAATAAATCTGTGTCTGTGGTTATAACTTTTTTTGTTTGGTTAGAATTCCCTCTGTGTGGTTAGAATTCTGTCTGACTGGTTAGAACTCTTTCTGTGTGGTTAGAACTCTCTGTGTGTCCTTAAAACACTGTGTGTGTGGATGTAACTCTGTGTGTGGTTAGAGCTCTGTGTGTGCGGTCAAAACTCTGTGTGTGCGGTTAGAACGGTGTGTATTTGGTTAGAATACTGTGTTTGGCTAGAAATTTGTGTTTGGTAGGAACTCTGTGTGTGTGGTTAGAACTCTGTGTGTGTGGATATAACACTTTCTGTGTGGTTCGAACTCTGTGTGTGCGGTTAGAACTCTGTTTGGTTCGAACTCTGTGTGTGTGGTAAGAACTCTGTCTACGTGGTTCGAACTCTGCTTGTGTGGTTAGAATTCTGTGTTTGTGGTTGGAAATCTGTGTGTGCTTTTAGAAATCTCTCTGTGCGGTTAGATCAGTTTGGTTAGAAATGTGTTTATGTGGTCAGAACGATCTTGTTAGAACTCTGTGTGTTTGCTTAGAACTGTGTGCTTAGAAATCTGTGTTTGATTAGAAATCTGTGTGTTTGATTAGAAGTGTGTGGTTAGAACTCTGTGTCTGTGGTTAGAATTCTCTGTGTTTCGTTAGAACACTGTGTTTGGTTAGAATTCTGTCTATTTGGTATGAAATATGTGTTTGTGGTTAGAACTCTGTGTGTGCGGTTAGAATACTGTCTGTGTTGTTAGAAATCTCTGTGTACGCTTAGAACTCTGCCTGTTTGGTTAGAACTCTGTGTCTGTTGTTAGAACTCTGTGTGTTTGGTTAGAATTCCCTGTGTGTGGTTAGAATTCTGTCTGTGTGGTTAAAACTGTGTGTGTGCTGTTAGAACTCTGTTTGGTTAGAACTCCCTGTGTGTGGTTAGAACTCTGTGTCTGTGGTTAGAATTCTATGACTGTGGTTAGAAATCTCTGTGTGCGGTTAGAACTCTGCCTGTGTGGTTAGAACTCTGTGTGTGCGGGTAGAACTCTGTGTGTGCAGTTTGAACTCTGTGTGCAAGCTTACAAATCAGTGTGTGTGGTTAGAACTTTGTGTTTGTGGTTACAACACTGTCTGTGTGGTTAGACCTCTGTGTGTCCGGTTAGAACTCTGTCTGTTTGGTAAGAAATCTGCCTGTGTCGTTAGAACTCTCTGTGTGTGGTTAGAACTCTGTCTGTGCGTTTCGAAATGTTTGGTTAGAACTTGGTTTATGTGGTCAGAACGATGTGGTTAGAACCCTCTGTGTTTGCTTAGAATTGTGTGGTTAGAATTCTGTCTGTGTGCTTAGAACTCTGTGTGTGCAGTTAGAACTCTGTGCTGTTAGAATTCTGTGCGGTTAGAACTGTTTGGTTAGAACTGTGTTTATGTGGTCAGAACGGTATGGTTAGTATTCTGTGTGTTTGCTTAGATCTGTGTGGTTAGAACTCTGTGTTTGGTTAGAATTCTGTGTGTTTGGTATGAACTCTGTGTTTGAGGTTAGAACTGTGTGTGTGCTTAGAACACTGTCTGTGTGGTTAGAAATACGTGTGTGTGGTTAAAACACTGTGTCTGGATTGAACACTGTGTGTTTGGTTAGAACTCTTTGTCTATGGTTAGAATTCTTTGAGCGTGGTTAGAATTCTCTGTGTGTGGTAAAAACTCAGGGTGTGGTTAGAACTCTGTGTGTGTGCTTAGAACACTGTGTTTGGTTAGAACTCTATCTCTTTGGTAATAACTCTGCGTGTGTGGTTAGAA
>NW_010545694.1:0-1432 GCF_000687285.1 Phaethon lepturus
GGGACTGTGTCAAAGGCCTTACACAAGTCCAAGTAGGAGACACTGGTAGCTCTTCCCTTGACCACTGAAGGCTACTTGTTTGGTTAGGCAGGACTTGCCCTTGGTGAAGCCATGCTGGCTGTCTCAAATCCCCTCCCTGTCCTCCATGTGCCATAGCATAGCTTCTCAGAGGATCTGTCTGTTCCATGATCTTCCCAGCTCGGAAGGAGGGATCGGGAGGAATGATTTACAAATAGTCTGGGAAATTGAGTCAGATTCAGGTTTATGTGATTTATCACTTGTGATTAACACTATTAAGGTAAGTCACAAGTTATATAATTTTCTAACTAAGCTTAATAACACAACAATGTAGTTAAAGACTTAACAAGGTTCTGAAATTACACACAGAGATATAGATGTAGAGATATAAAGAAAGATGGAGAGATAGATATATATACACACACAGAGAAAGGTACCTGTTAAAATTTCCCCTTGACTCCAGTGAAATACTGTCAGATGCTTTTGTGTTTCTCAACGGGCGAGGGTTGAGCCTCAAGGAGTAGGGGTTTCAGCCCAGGTCCCGTGCTGGTCTTTGGCAACAGTTCTCTGAATTTATCGCGAACTTAAGAGTTCATGAGCTCTGAGAGGCATCCCACTTGGGGGGAGATGCTGGTCACAGCCTGCTGTGGTCCAGGAGAGCTCAAAGGGCCTCACCTGGAACCGCTGTTTCGAGGGTCGGGAGATGATTGACTTTCGGCATCAGTGAACTTCCATGCTGGCCACAACCCAGACAGTTAATTTCTCAAGTCTCTGGTAGCACTGGTACCAGTTGTTCCAGGGTTGTCAGGAGATGGTTAGTTACTAACAACTGTGTTCCTGATACAATCTGTGCCATTCTCCACCTCAGCTGCGCAAGGGTGCTTGGTATGGTCAAGGTGCTTTCAACTGTCAAACTTTGTTCAAAGGCCAAGGCTTGCCAGGTAACTGAATTTTTCAGGTTGTAGAGCAGCCCAGGTGCAAGGCGAGTAGAAGGGGTAAAATGCACCACCACAGTATCAAAATTTTTTCTGAAGACATCATGCAAATATAAACTCCCTGTGGAGTTCTGCGTATTTACTAAGTATTTCCTCTAAGCCAATACTGGAAAAGGATCAACATCAACATTTTCAACTGAAAAGAAATACACTCTTTGTTTCCAAAATGTATTTGCCCCCATACATGTGCTCTGAAAGTGCTCTAGAATGTCTTGTCCTGAATTGTTGCAGATGCTAGAGGAATCACAGTAGCCTGAAAGAAAGGTGTTTCTAGGTGCACCATCGTGTAATCCTATAGAAAAGCTAGCTGGTTCTGTGGAGGTAAAACTTACTGTTTGTTGTGGTTTAACCCCAGCCAGCAACTAAGCACCACACAGCCACTCGCTCACTCCCACACGGTGGGACAGGGGAGAGACTCG
>NW_010545694.1:1560-2606 GCF_000687285.1 Phaethon lepturus
CATCACATGTAATGGTTTCTTGGGAAGACAGATGCCATAACTCCGAACGTCCCCCCTCCACCCCTTCCTTCTTCTTCGTCCCAGCTTTATATACTGAGCATGACTTTATATGGTAGGGAATATCTCCTTGGCCAGCCTGGGTCAGCTGTCCTGGCTGTGTCCCCTCCCAGCTTCCCGTGCACCCCCAGCCTTCTTGCTAGCAGGCCAGCATGAGAAGTTGGACTGTCCTTGACTACTTAGCAACAGCTCAAAACATCAGCACCTTATCAACATTTTTTCATTCCAAAACATAGCCCCACACTAGCTTCTGTGAAGAAAATTAACTCTGTCCTGGCTGAAATCAGGACAGTATTGTTGGTTGAAATAAAAAAAGAGAGTAAAAGGCAATTCTTTAATGGTTCGTAACATTTAAGTGTAATTGTATTGCAAATAATTCAGCATCCGTTTTCCTGCATCCTAATTTCTATACAAGTAATGTACAACTGATAGGCAAAGAGAAGGGACAGGAGGGAGGAAACAGAACAACCAATCCTCATCCAAAAGGGAATAATCTTGAACAGCATGATTGATATTTTCTTACAGGCATGCTGTTTGTTATGTACAAGTCAGTGGGAGATCCTGAAAATTAAATCACAGCAGTTCTTACAAATAAATTATGTTGGAGATGGTCAGTTTTCAAAGTAGGTTATAAAAATGGTGTTGTATTCTGGTAATTTACTGATATGTCTACTTTGACAGGGTTTCATAAATTCCACAGAAAAACTTCATTCATTATTATCTTGGTTATGAGCAGACTTAAATGACTCTGAAACTGAAGAACCACAAGAAAAAAATTATAGTGTAACTGTCAAGGGGGAAGAAGGGAATTGTGTAGCTTGGAAGTTTCAAGGAAGGAACATTTTAAGGAAACCTTCAGGTTATTCTAGAATGTGAATGTCATTCAGAAGGAAAGGATAAGTACATAAGTTTGGGATAGACCAAATAAAAATTATTTTGGGGCTAATATCCTGGACTGATTGTCCTGGTTTCAGCCGGGATAGAGTTAA
>NW_010545695.1:0-6049 GCF_000687285.1 Phaethon lepturus
GAGTGAGTGTATTAAGTCTTAAAAATCAAATTTCAATTAAAAATTAAGACTTAAATTCTAATAAAGATTTTGGGGTTTTGTGCCCTTTTAGAAGTATGGTAGGACTAGAGTAGCTGCAAAACTGCAGCTGAAGTAATTCAAGAAAGAAATAGAGTCTTCACAGCCTTTTAAGGAACCAGTGAACCATACTTGTCAGGAAACTGTCAACATCTGTTGATTTCTCATTCATTGTAGGTTAAACTAATAGCTTTGCCTCCTGTCATAAACAATAGGGACATGGCTGGGATACACTTTCTAAATGAGCTTAAAGAAAGAAATTCAATAATCGCAATTTATATGTTGAGGTTTCTGTAAGGTGCAGCTTGTGTTTCTGATGGGCTTAGCTCAGAGAAATGGGATGTGTTCGGAGTTTTGTGTGGTGTTGTACTTGCAGTTCAGCCTTTCATGCTGTGTTTATGCATATTTCATTCTCGGTTTATGCATAGCCTTTGAGTACTGTCAATTAAACAAAACACTTTAAAAAGGTTTCCTCAGTGTTTGCTGTCATTTCTGAGAGAAGTCTGTGATCTAAGAATACATAAATGTAAGTGGGAACGTTTTTGTAGTCACTCTTTAATTCGAGGGTGACATTTTCATTGTCTCATACAACTGCTTATACAGATTGAGATCTAGAAGACATATGTGGCTGGACACTTTGACCTTCAGGCACTCTAAAAAGATTATTTTTCCCCCACCCCCAGTTGTAAAGTAATTACTTTCAAGCTTTGTTTGTACAAAATTGCATGTTCTCTGATCTCTTATTGAGCAGTGCTCAAGGTATATGTAGCGTGTGTAGTCTTCTTAGGATAGGAATATAAAAAGGAAGAAAAAAGTGTCTGAAGGAACACAGTCCTCCTTCAATGTGCTCTGTCCTGCCTGTCTAGAAAAGGTACAGACAGGAATGCTCAGAAGAATGCAGCTGCTCCTGTTTTAAGGACTCTTAGCTTTGAAGGGAAAGGATTGGGATGGCATATAGGGGAGGTTTGTAAAACAGCGGAAGTGACGAAGGAATAACAAACCTCATTGCACAAGAACTGAGGTTCATGCAGCTGCACTAAAAGAAACCAATTGCACAGTGGAACTCAGCCCTGTGGAGTTTTGTGGGAACAAAGGGCCTGTGTGCTACCCAGTTAAGAGAGGAAGGGTCTCTTGAAAGTTTTTGTATAGGCTGTGACTCAGAGCCCCTCTAAATGATGACTTGATGAAATCTGGAAGGGCCTATCAAGCCTCGTTATCTTGTGAGTTTGTTAAACAGAATTTTGTTTTTCAGCATACTTGTGAAGTATTTCTACACTTGAGACAGCACTTCCATTTTAGAATGCTAACTACTTTGGTGGAAAAAAAATGCCTGGTGAATTATTTAATCTAGTTTCAAAATGAATATATCAAGGGGGGAAGGATGGTTCTACCTGAAATGGAGGCACTTCACTTGCATGAAAAGGTCCTCATTATTCAGTGTATCTGCAGGCTGGTTTAAAGAGTGCCTGCAGTTGCAAAGTTTTAATTCTGCAGTATTAAGAAAAAAGCGTCTGAAGGAACACAGTCCTCCTCCATGTATTTTCTTCTATTAACAACTGAGTAGTCATTTTCAGTCCTCAAGGAAAAGAACTTTCTTTGCTGGAAAAAGGAATATTGCTTATATTTATCTACTGGATTTTAAAGTCAAATATCATGTTATTTTTCAAAATCAATAGTAGCAGTAGAGTAACCAATTATTTGTTTATCTTGCCATTTGATATTTCAGATGGTGCTCAGAAATGTGTTTTTTATGTGTGTGTGAGAATGTATTTATCATTATGTTCTCCCTGTATCTAAATTTTTCATTCAAGGAATAAATTAAGTATCTGATTTCTTTGTATTCAGGGACAATATGAACTAAGTTCCAGCACTGAACAGTTTTTGATAGTAAATATATTGTATACATGTAATGAAAATTGCTGTGTCTTCACTAGCATAAAGCGCACAGCCCCTCTAGTAGGGCTTGTTGCAGTGGAACAGTCTATTGAGTGATACTGGATGCTACTATGCTTTGTAGGTACAAAACTACAAATTCCAAATTATCTAACAAACAGTGCAGCTCTTCCTTAAAGTAACAAAGATTTTCTATCTAAGAAGAGGAGTCTGTGGCATCATGCATTTAGAACTCCATAGACCTTTGACATGGCCTGTTACAAAAAGTACCTTAGTGAGAACCCCCGAGGTGTGAAACAAAACAGCATCATTACTTGAACTGCTGAGGTGCAAAATGACAGCGTCATTACTCAGAAAACCGTCTGAGAGACAGAAACCAAAGAGTAGAATTAAACAGTGAATTGTCATCATAACATGCAAGATAAGATAGATTTGGAGAGATGGGTTACTGAAGTGTGGTTTGGTGGTTTGGTTTTTTCCATTTACTTCTCGGTAACTTGAAAAAAGCAAGTGAGCAACTGAAGTGACAAAATTTGTGAAACACAATCCAGTTAGTCAAGTTGAGAGGACTGTAAAGACAGTCCATGGTTCTGAGATATCTGACCTATGTGATAACAGATTAAATTCTATTTTTAAAAATTGAAGGCAACACAGGGAGAGATGGTGAAGGAGGGGAAGAGACAGTGAATCGTTTGTTCACTTGCCTGTGGTCCAAATTAACTCTGTCAGCTGGGCTTTGTGAGTAAAACTCATGTAAATTCTCACTGTTCATTGTGTACTTGGTTAACAAAAATACAGTGTGACATGCTCATTTAAAATCCACTGGAAACAATGGCTCTGATGACTACAGATAGGATACAACTGGTTGTGGAAAGTGTGCCTAAGATGACTGGGATTTCTGAACTAAGAAAATATTATAGTTAAAAGTGTAAAAATAGGAAAGAAAATCAGTAACTTCTATATCTTATGAAGCAAGAAGGGACATAGAGTTACATTAGAAAGCATGCAGAACTGATAGAACAATATACTTTTCATAAAACATTTGGTTGAACTGTGTATTCACATAATGAGAACGTTGTTTAGTGAGATTTAAAACCATTTTTTATTTATATGAATAGAACAAAGATAAAGAACTAGAAAAAATAAATAATGAAACTATTACCGGGAGACATACAAACCATTTATTTTGGCCTTACGATGAAATACCCAAATATTACTGAGTAGGAAGAGCTTAAGCTGGAAAACAAGTGATCTCATATCTGACTGTTGTGGAGTTTTTTGCACCTTTTTCCAAAGCCATGTTTGGAAGGAGGACACCGGACTGGATGGATACTTGTAGGATTTAGCCTGGAAGCTCTCCTAGGATTGTTGTGGAACTCTTTGAGGGAAACCGTGGCAATACCAGAGGGAAACCGTGGCAATACCAGGGAACCTCTGTGAAAAGTGAACCAGCAATAAGCTCTTACCATTCACCCACCAGGGACAAATGACTGCAGCCAAAAATGCAGTTGTCATGAAATAAGTTTGAAAGCAATCAACTGCGTCTTGCGAGTACCGGAGTCACCTTTCTCATGGGAAATGATTGAGGATGGACCAAACCTTAACAACTTTCTTCATCTGTGAGACAAAGAAACATGAATGATTCTTGGACAAATACGTGAAAACGTGTTTTTGACAAATACTTGAAAACGTGTTTTTGACAAATACACATTGGGAGAAAACACTGGTTTTAGTTTGTGGAAAGGCTGTTGGAGTATAAGATTAATGTCTTCAAGCATTAATATTTTAATAGAACACTGTTGCTGTTATGCTTGCAAAGATTTATTTTTTTTTAAGACTGTCTGAAGAAGTCCATCCAGCCACACTCTTACAAGTCATAAAGGCTGGGATCAAATACATCATTCTCTCCCGTAAGATGTGTAAGAAATAGGAAAACTTCATAAATATGTTGTCACAGGAAAGGTCCTCCTACATGTGTCGGACATTATGCTTTTCAATTCAAGTTTATATTGCTGCTACAGGATCTTATTAGAGTATCTTCCAGCCTTTTTTATAGCTGAGCATCATTACTACTTGCTTTTTCTCTGGAAGGCTTCTTCCTCCTTTTAGTCTTCCTATCGCCTTGGCTTTTGGCAATGTTTTCTCACTCTTCCCTTTTACCCTGGAATAATGGCTGCTTTCTCCTGAACCATCAAGGATTGCCTTCATCACCAGCTCCAGCAGCAATGGCACCATGGAGTCCAAGCCAATTGGCCAGGCAAGACCAGTTGACTGCTTAGTCATTAAAATGTCTCTGCATGGCATTGCCCCATGCTCTGGATTTTGGGATGGTGACACAGTAGCTATTGCTCTGTCTTTCTCATTGTGGGCATTTTCTGCTGTGCAGAGATTCTGTAAGCATGTATCACAGTGTTTTTGTTGTAGCACACAGAAAAGACAGCTAGGATTTAAGGAGCTTATAAAGCATTTGTGTGCTCAGCATCCATGATAAAACACCTGAGGAATATCTTCCGAGTAGTCCATCAGGTGGGAAGGGTTGCTTTTTGCTGGTGTCATGGATAGAGTGATGCACTTTGTCTGCAGGAGAGAAGCAACAGTATGTTTATTGATACAAAACAGTGATTTAACAAAGTTTAACAGAAAATGTGACAGTGGTTTAACAAGATTTGATAGCAAGGTACACTGGATTATGTCATGGTTTAACCCCAGCCGGCAACTAAGCACCACACAGATGCTTGCTCACTACTCCCCCTCCCTCTGGTGGGATGGGGAGGAGAATCAGGGAAAAAAAAGGTAAAACTTGTGGGTTGAGATAAAGACAGTTTAATAGGACAACAAGGGAAGATAATAACAACAACAACAATGATAAAAGAATATACAAAGTAAGTGATGTGCAGTACAATTTCTCACTACACACTGACTGATGCCCAGCCAGTTCCTGAGTTGTGGTCACCGCCCCCCCGGCCAGCTCCCCCCAGTTTATATACTGAGCATGATGTCATATGGTATGGAATATCCCTTTAGCCAGTTTGGGGCACCTGTCCTGGCTGTGCCCCCTCCCAGCTTCTTGTGCTCCTCCTCACTGGCAGAGCATGGGAAGCTGAAAAGTCATGCACTGCTTAGCAACAACTAAATCATCAGTGTGTTATCAGCATTGTTCTCATACTAAACCTGAAACACAGCACTATACCAGCTACTAGGAAGAAAATTAACTCTACCCCAGATGAAACCAGGACAATTATTTACTGCATAGAGGACAGGGTCAGACAAAGCTGTCAGGAACACCCACCTGTTGAGTTCTGAGGTTCAGAAAGGAATTCCCTGCTTTCTAAACTCCTCTCAGAGAAGAGTCTAGGTGCTGCTGGATCCAATCTAATCCCAGACTTGGTCAACGGTTTATGTCTAAACGATACATATGCACAATCAATCTTTTATATCACTTAGCTAAGATTTCAATTAGTCACTTACCAAGGATCTGTTGTGGCAAGGAATCTGTCAACCTCGAGGAGTAACTGCAAGAGGTGTCCCTACTCAAGGAAGGGTCCTGGCATGCAGCCTGCCATAATTTCAGGAGAACTCAACGGGCTCTGGCCTGTCCACTATTTATGGAGTAAGATGATTGACTGCTGGTCATACTTGCATACCAGCAAGATGTCTAGGTCACTGCTCCACAGCCGTCGGCTACTGTGTTGCCATCCGTCTCCCCAAAGTCCAGTTTAAGCTGGATGCAGCCATCATGACCCCTGCTGGTGGTTATTGCTCGAGCAGCATGGAGGGAGGCACACCACCACACTCTACTCTGTGACTATAGTCAATTGGTCTTACCCTCACAGGGTGGTGGTACAGTCACCTCTTGCCTCTGTGCCATAAATAGTATGTTGATAGTTTGTGTGCTTACAGATCCACAGGAAGTAGATAGTGAAGCACTGCTATTTGTTATTTGTTAATTTGTATGTTTTGGGTGGTTGAATTTGGGTTATTTGTTTTATCATGTACCAAACCTTTATATACAATATAATTATAAGCAATAGAGGTCTATAGGTTAGAACTAGTAAAATCACAACTGGGTGAATGTCCTGGTTTCAGCCAGGATGGAGCT
>NW_010545696.1:0-211 GCF_000687285.1 Phaethon lepturus
GCTCACTCACCAGCTGTGTCAGGAAGTTAACGTCCACGCACTCCAGGAACCTTGTTTCCTCTCTGCCGTGTTATACTTCCAACAGATGTCCAGTAGATTGAAGTCCCCCACAAGAACAAGAGCCAGCGATGTGAGACTTCTGCCAGTCGCTTATAGAATGTCTCATCTGTCTCTTTGTCCTGGTTGGGTGGCCTGTAACAGACTCACAGCA
>NW_010545696.1:652-1530 GCF_000687285.1 Phaethon lepturus
TTACATCATAGCTGTCCCGCTGCTCAATACATTCCACCTCCTCCTGTTTGGTACCCATGCTGTGTGCATTGGTGTAAATGCACTTGAGCTGGGCTATCAATTTCAACTCTGGCACGCCACCCCTAGCCTCATCTCTAGTGAGCCTGGTTTTATCCCCTCCCCCTCCAAATCTAGTTTAAAGCCCTCTCGATGAGGTCTGCCAGCTCATAAGCAAGAATCTTTTTGTCCCTTGGAGACAGTTGCACTCCAACTGCTGCGAGGAGGCCCCGTGCCATGTAAACTGCCCCGTGGTCAAAAAACCCAAAATTCTGATGATGGCACCAGCCCCTGAGCCATGTGTTGATCAGACGTACTTTCCTGTTCCTTTCAGCCTTCTTCCCTGTGACTGAAGGGATTGATGAAAACACTACCTGTGCTCCCGCTCCATTGACTAGTTACCCCAGTGCTCTCAAGTCCTTTTTGACTGCCTTTGGGCTTCTTAGTGCAGCCTCATCGTGGCCAACCTGCAGGACCAACAGTGGGTAGTAATCAGTGGGCCGAACCAGACCAGGGAGTTTCCTGGTGACGTCTCTTACCCAGGCCCCGGGGAGGCAGCAGACTCCCCTGTGAGTTGGGTCTGGTCGACATATTGGGCCCTCTGTACCCCTCAGAAGGGAGTCACCTACAACAATCACCTTCCTTTTTTTCTTAACAGAGGACGTCTTGATGCGTGGGGCTGGCTGACTCACCCTAAGCCCCCCCTTGGATGGACCTTCGTCAGGGTCCTCATGTTCCTGTCCCTCACGTTCCAGAGGCCCATACTTGTTGTGTAAGGGCAGCTGGCGGGGATTCGCCGACCTGTCCGAGGAGGGAACTGCTTCCATTTCCCCTCATCTCTT
>NW_010545697.1:0-244 GCF_000687285.1 Phaethon lepturus
ATGAGGAGGGGATGGGGATGGGATGGGGATGGATGAAGATGAGAATGGGATGGGATGGGGTAGGGATGGGATGAAGGTGAGGATGGGATGGGATGAAGATGAGGATGAGCAGAAGTGGAAGATGAGAATGGGATGGGATGAAGATGAGGCTGGGTTGGGATGAGGATGGGATGAAGATAAGGATGGGATGGGGATGGGATGGGATGGGGATGGGTGAAGATGAGGATGGGGTGGGGGGGGGGAG
>NW_010545698.1:0-4596 GCF_000687285.1 Phaethon lepturus
TGGCTGGGGCTAAACCACGACACTCTTGCATCTATTCCTTTGTAATTTGGAAATCTATAGCTTCCAGTGGAGAAAATCTTCCACAGTTTATTAACAGCTGCGCTTATTCCCCATGCCTTTGTCTCACAGAACAGAAGGAATAATAAGCACCTATGCTGAAAGAGACGTAACAACCAGTGGTAGAGCAGTGTGGTAAAGGAAAACTAAGCTATTGCTAGTCTCCTGAGTCTGAAATGGTACAGTTGCTTTCTCCTGGAGAGAGAACCGATAGCGGTGCTTACAATAGATGTAACTGCTGACCTGGGTGAGAGCTGTGTTGTCAATTTAGCAGTTTGGAAGAATATAAGAAAAAGCTGACGGCTGCAATAATTTTGGTAGCTCTTCCCAAGTGATGTACGAGAAGAGGCTTAACAGGTCTTGCTCACTTCATTACTGTACTTCGTTTGAGCAGGGGATCACCTAGAAACTCAATAATATTAAATCCCTCAGCCTTTTGTCAGGCATGAGGTAGGTAAATATATTTGTTACCCTGTTACAGTTGGGAAAAATTGAGGCATGAAAGGATAGTGACTTATTCGAGGTCAGAAAAAACCTCTGTAGCATAGCCAGGAAGAATATCCAAATTAGACATCAAATTATTGATATTTTAAAAACTATCCGAGGTCACAAATTGAACTGATTTTAGTAGTGAATGCAAGATGTACAAACCAGTGATTAAAAAAAGTCAAGGCAGCAGATAGACTTCTGCTGTACAAGGACTGCAGTCTAGCTTGCTGATTTCTCCAATCCTTGTCTGTCTTTCGTACTTAAGTTGCAAACTCTTTAGGAACAGATTGCCTTTTTACTTTGGTGGATAGACCAAAAGGTTCCCCAGTTCATGAATAGATGCTACAGGAAGAAAATCAATACTGTGATGAATGTGACTAGACGGTACAGGGCTGTTAGAAAAAACATCAGTATTGGTTCTTAAAAAGAAACAGAACTGTTATTATGTGCTTTGGCAGCAAAAGGAGGCTTTATGTACAGCTCTTTTCTTATATAATGTGTCTGACACCTAGGTCAAGACATAATCTTAAGTTTTGTGGATCCAAAATACATTTTTAACAGGAGTTCAGTTCTGTGTAAACTGAAATGTGAGGGAAGAAATCTTTAAACACATTTTCCATAGAAATCAATGCTGAAATTAATAGGTAAACCAGTAAGACTAGACATTCCTAGTGTCTGAACTAAATCCAGAGACGTCCCTGTAACAGATTCTGGTTTTACATGGCTTTCTCTCTCCTGAAAAGTGATATAGGATCCTGATTATCTGAGGTGGAATTGCTTCTCAAAGGCACACCTGTTATGCTACGAAGTAAGAACTGAATATCAGCAAGATGGCAAAACATTTCTATAGGCAACAGAGACATCAGCAGATTCTCAGCAGGTCCTAGGAAACAAAAATGAAAAGGACCTCAGACTCTTATGTCCTCATTTAGTTGCTTGACTTCTCCATTACACAGAAGAGTAAACAGGAAAGGATTATGGCTTAGGAGCAGGTTTGCTTTCCCTTTCTCACAATGGAAAGAATGAATGGAAGATCAAGGTGGAGAGAAGTCTTTCTATACAGAAGGACAAGGCAGGGAGAATCTAGTTTGTATACAGTATTAAAGAACTTTTTGAATGTTTAGTCAAGACCAGAAGCTATGGACTGTGTGTGCTGGTTTTGGCTGGGATAGAGTTAATTTTCTTCATAGTAGCTAGCATGGGGCTATGTTTTGGATTTGTGCTGGAAACAGTGTTGATAATACAGGGATGTTTTCGTTATTGCCAAGCAGTGCTTACACAGAGTCAAGGCCTTTTCTGCTTCTCACACTGCCCCACCAGCAAGGAGGCTGGGGGTGCACAAGAAGCTGGGAGGGGACACAGCTGGGACAGCTGATGCCAAGTGACCAAAGGGATATTCCATACCATATGACATCATGCTCAGCATATAAAGCTGGGGGAAGAAGAAGGAAGGAGGGACATTCAGAGTGATGGCGTTTGCCTTCCCAAGTAACCATTATACACGATGGAGCCCTGATTTCCTGGAGATGGCTCTAAACACCTGCCTGCCCATGGGAAGCAGTGAATGAATTCCTTGTTTTGCTCTGCCTATTAAACTGTCTTTATCTCAACCCATGAGTTTTCTCACTTTTACTCTTCTGATTCTCTCCCCCATCCCATTATGAGGGGAGTGAGAAAGTGGCTATGTGGTGCTTAGCTGCTGCCTGGGGTTAAACCACGATACTGTGTTCTCTCTCATATTTATTCTGTTTGTGGATGATGATGCCCACGTTATATATTCAGAGGCATGGCAGATTCCTATCTCTAGCATGTTGAAAATTGTTGGTTATTCATGACACTGTTACAGGCTTTGTGCAACAAGGAAACTCCTCGGCTTGCAAAAACTTAGTGTGTTCCCAAACAGAACTTTGTGTACAACAGTTGATGTTCCAAATGTTGCATGATGCTAATTTGAGGCCAAAGGCTTCTGTTTCATAACAAACCCTGAATGCCACTACTTAGGGGAAACAGGTGCACTGAAAACTGCTAAAAGTCTCACGTTACCCTCTGGAGCTGTATTTTAAATTGGCCCATTGGAACTCAGCAGTTTGATAGACTGAGAAAGAATATGTGCAATAGATAACTCAGTATCTTTCTGAGTTTTTCAGTAAGTTTTATGCTTTTTACAATTAGGTCAACTCATATTGATTAAGTGCAAAAGGATATTTATGAGCAGATCACAAGAAAACACAGACGTCAGTCAGCATGTTCAATTAATGATTTCAGAATTTAGTACTTCTAGTAGAGCCTCTACTATACAGTGTCTGCATTGTTCATAAATCTATGTTGCATACAGGCATTGCATTAACTACTATTTCAGAGTGAGGCATGGCAGGTGTTTTCTCATTTGCCACTGTGCTCCCCTGGTGTCGTGTTTTAGCCTCAGCTGGCAGCTAAGCCCCACACAGCCGCTCGCTCACTCCCCCACGGTGGGACGGGGGAGAGAATTGGAAGAGTAAAAGTGAGGAAACTCATGGTTTGAGATAAAGACAGTTTAATAAGCAAAGCAAAAGCCGCGCACGCAAACAAAGCAAAACAAGGAATTTGTTCACTACTTCCCATGGGCAGGCAGGTGTTCAGCCATCTCCAGGGCAGCAGGGCTCCGTCACGCGTAATGGTTTCTTGGGAAGACAGACGCCATAACTCCGAACGTCCCTCCACCACTTCCTTCTTCTTCGACCCAGCTTTATATACCGAGCATGACGTTATATGGTATGGAATATCTCTTTGGCCAGCCTGGGTCAGCTGTCCCAGCTGTGTCCCCTCCCAGCTTCCCGTGCACCCCCAGCCTGCTTGCTGCAGGCCAGCATGAGAAGCTGGACCGGCCTTGACTGCTTAGCAACAACTCAAAACATCAGCACCTTATCAACATTTTCTCATCCCAAATCCAAAACATAGCCTCACGCTAGCTTCTATGAAGAAAATTAACTCTACCCTGGCTGAAACCAGGACACCTGGTCAAGGCAGAGTGGAGAAACATCCATTTGAAACAACAGGTTGAAGATAAAGATCAAAGGCAAAATGCAATTTATTAGTTGGATTTCAGCAAATAATCGGGGGATAAACAGCCCTTATAAGGCATGCCATGTATTCTTTAATGACTAAATAGTGAGTTTCTTCCCCTTTCCATCTTATCCAAAAAGTAACTCAAAACCTTGATAGTGCTGGCCTTACTCAAACAGCAAAGTCGTGCCTTAACAGGGATGGTGACAGCACTTGTCTGTGCTTAATTATTTCTTACACTGGTGCCTCCCACTGTCCCTGGATTTCATGTTTTGCCCTGTTCTTAGCTGCTTTCCAGAAACCATTTCACCTCAGCACATATGCACATTCCTCAGTAACCTATTGCCACTCTGACATTTTGCCTTGAATTTCCCAAGTTTCCCTCTCCTTTAAGCCTTGTTGGAGCCTTGGCACTCTGGGAGAGGTGTCCCTTAGGACTCTGTCAGACCAAAAGGATATGTATGCACTCTTATTTCCTAGATTTAGTTTAATTAGAGATTTGCTCTTTTTCTTCCCTGTATCCCTTTCTAACCGATTGCTATTCAAAGCTGTATTCCTTCCCCATGTGACAAATGTTTAGTAAATTCCTAAAGTTAGGGTTTTTTCTGTTCAGAATAGTTTAAAAGCATAGGGTTTTTTTTCTGTGAATGGGATTTTATGGCAGAGAGGAATATTTGAAAAGGTATAATTGTGCCGTTTGTTTTTGGTTTTGTTTTTTTTCTTTTTCTGTTGAAGACTAGAGGATTCTGGGTACAGGCAGGTTACACTGCCAACAACTGGTAATAGTTTGAGTTCATTTCAACCAACTGCTTCAGAATTTGCATGCAGCTAATCTCATCCCACTTGTCCTGGTTTCAGCCAGGATAGAGCTGGTTTTCTTCACAGAAGCTAGTGTGAGACTGTGTTTGGATTTGGGATGAGAAACTGTTGATAATGTGCTGATGTTTTGGGTTGTTGCTGAGCAGTCAAGGACAGTCCAGCTTCTTGTGCTGGCCTGCCAGCGAGCAG
>NW_010545698.1:4609-4909 GCF_000687285.1 Phaethon lepturus
CGGTACAGCTGACCCAGCCTGGCCAAAGATATATTCCCTACCATACGACGTCATGCCCAGTACATAAACTGGAGTTGGCCGGGGGGCGGAAATCGCTGCTCGGGGACGGGCTGTCGATCACTGGATGGTGAGCAATTGCTGTATTGGGCATCACTTGTTCTTGTACATTCCTTTGTTGCTATTATCATTGTTGTTCCCTTCTTTCTTTCTGTCCTATTAAACTGTGTTTATCTCAACCCACGAGTTTTGTTCCCAATTACAGACCAATTACAGGTCTGTTACAGACCACCCAACCAGGAT
>NW_010545699.1:0-2525 GCF_000687285.1 Phaethon lepturus
GCGTTTTGTCCAAAGACGGAGCATTTCGCCCCAAAAACAAAGAGGGGCCTCTCGTTGCGGGTGGGGGGGGCGGGGGGCGAGGGAGCCCATCACCCCGGCCTCTGGGCGCCCTGAGGACCAACCTTCTTCCCGGCAGCGGAGGAGATCGCCATCAGCTGGCCGCGCATCACCGCCTTCGCCGAATCCCACCGGAGGCGAGGGCTGGTGTCGGGTGAGTCCCCAAATTCGGGTGAATTCCGTAGGTTTGGGGGATTCCTTAGATTCGGGTGAATCCATTAGGTTTTGGGGGATTCCCCAAATTTGGGTGAATTCCTTAGGGTTGGGGGATTCCTCAGATTTGGGTGAACTCCTTAGGTTTTTTGAGGACCCCTAAATTTCAGTGAATTCCTTTGGTTTTGGGGGATTCCCCAAATTTCAGTGAATTCCTTTGGTTTTGGGGGATTCCTCGGATTTGGGTGAATTCCTTAGGTTTTTGGGAATTCCCCAAATTCGGGTGAATTCCTTAGGGTTTGGGGGATTCCCCAAATTTGGGTGAATTCCTTAGGGTTGGGGGATTCCTCAGATTTGGGTGAACTCCTTAGGTTTTGGGGGATTCCCCAAAGTTGGGTGAATTCCTTTGGTTTTGGGGGATTCCCCAAATTTCAGTGAATTCCTTTGGTTTTGGGGGATTCCTCGGATTTGGGTGAATTCCTTAGGTTTTTGGGAATTCCCCAAATTCGGGTGAATTCCTTAGGGTTTGGGGGATTCCCCAAATTTGGGTGAATTCCTTTGGTTTTGGGGGATTCCCCAACTTTGAGTGAATTCTTTTGTTTTTGAGGACCCCTAAATTTCAGTGAATTCCTTTGGTTTTGGGGGATTCCCCAAATTTGGGTGAATTCCTTAGGGTTGGGGGATTCCCCAAATTTGGATGAATTCCTTTGGTTTTGGGGGATTCCCCAAATTTGGGTGAATTCCTTTGGTTTTAGGGACCCCTAAATTTCAGTGAATTCCCTAGGGTTGGGGGATTCCTCTGATTTGGGTGAATTCCTTAGGTTTTTGGGGACCCCTCAAAGTTCAATTAATTCTTCATGGTTTTGGGGACCCCCAGAATTGGGTGAATTCCTTTAGGTTTTGGAGATTCCTCAAACTTAGGTGAATCCTTTATTATTTCTGGGAACTCCAAAGTTGGGCGAACTTTTTAAGTTTTGGGGACCCTCCCCCCAAATTTGGGTGAATTCCTTAGGTTTTCGGGGACCGACAAATCCGGGTAAATCCCTTAGGTCTTGGGGACCCTGAAATTTGGGTGAATTCCTTAGGTTTTTGGGGACCCTCAAATTTCGATTAATTCCTTAGGTTTTGGGACCCCTCAAATTTGGGTGAATCCTTCAGGTTTTGGGGACCCTCCAAATTTGGGTGAGTTGGGGGGGACCCCAAATTTGAGTAAATTCCTTCGTTTTTTGGGGCCTCCTCAAATTTGGGTGAATCCTTCAGGTTTTGGGGACCCTCCAAATTTGGGTGAGTTGGGGGGGACCCCAAATTTGAGTAAATTCCTTCGTTTTTTGGGGCCTCCTCAAATTTGGGTGAATCCTTTCGGTTCTGGGGACCCCCAAACCGGGCTGAAGTGGGGACCTCCCAAATTTGGGTGAATTCCTTGGGGGTTCTGGGGCCTCTAACGGTGGGTTTTCCAGGCGTGGAAGCGGAGGGTGAACAGGGGCAACCGGAGCCCACCCAGGTCCAACCCTCGGCGGGGGCCGGCTCCAGCGATGGGGGGGTGAACCCCGATTTACGTCGCCAGTTGGGCCTGATCCTGCAAACGGCCGGCAGGAGCCAAGTGGAGAAGATGCTGCGGGAGCTGGTGCGGGAGCAGGGACAGGGCGGGAAGCGCCGAAATCGCAAGAAAACACCCAAGGATGGAGGTAAATTTGGAGGGAACCCCCCCCCCCAAGACCTCCTCAAGACCCTTCTTGAGATCCCACCATTTTGGGACTATCCCATGGGATATGGGGTAGCGGAAGGTTTGGGGGGTTCGCTGGTTTTTCATAGAATCGTGGAATGGTTTGGGTTGGAAGGGGCCTCTTGAAGGGCATCGTCTTCATGAGCAGGGACATCCTCGATGGATCAGGTCACTCAAAGTCTTGGCCGTAGCGTCACAGACGGGCTTGGGTTGGAAGGGGCCTCTTGAAGGGCATCGTCTTCATGAGCAGGGACATCCTCGATGGATCAGGTCACTCAAAGTCTTGGCCGTAGCGTCACAGACGGGCTTGGGTTGGAAGGGGCCTCTTGAAGGGCATCGTCTTCATGAGCAGGGACATCCTCGATGGATCAGGTCACTCAAAGTCATGGCCGTAGCGTCACAGACGGGCTTGGGTTGGAAGGGGCCTCTTGAAGGTCATCTCCTCCATGAGCAGGGACATCCTTGATGGATCAGGTCACTCAAAGTCATGGCCGTAGCGTCACAGACGGGCTTGGGTTGGAAGGGGCCTCTTGAAGGTCATCTCCTCCATGAGCAAGGACGTCCTCCATGGATCAGGTCACTCAAAGTCATG
>NW_010545700.1:0-6075 GCF_000687285.1 Phaethon lepturus
GAGTGGGCGGAGACGGCCGCGAGCGCGGGGATTTTGAAATATAAAGCGGGGCGTACGGGCTGTTTCTCTCGGCCCCTCCGGCTCCGGGCTCGGGAAGGCGGAAAGGAGTCCCGAGGGCCGCCGGAGCGGGGACGGTGCAGGCTTTCGCCGGGGGTGGGGGAGAGGGAGGAAGAGCTCGGGGACTGCCTGGAATAATCAGTGAAAGGAACCCGCAGCTGCTTAGCGAGTAACTGACGTTTGCGCTGGGTAGGGTAGGCCACGGGGCGGGGTGCGCGCACCTGGCGTGAGCTCGGACCTTGCCTGCGCCCCGGAGCTCCAGCCGCCATCCTTCGGTATCCGGAGAGCGGCTGGGCCGAACTGCTCTATCTGAAATTTTGGCTGTTAGCCAGGTGGGAACTGATCCTTGAATATCAGTTTTCTCATGAACTTTAGGTTAAGGGGGGGAAAAGTTAGCCCTCTGTCTTTGAGGTACTTGGGTGGTTGTGGGAATTCTTATGTGCCTTATGGTGTTTAGGGAGCTACAAGCTTTCTCACGAGCACAGGGATTGCAATACACTTATAATCAACTTATAAATGAATATGGATATATGGACACCAAAAGGAAGCGCTAGTTGCCATAAATAGAAACTTACTTAATATGTATGTCTTATTCTTTATGTCTCTCCTGTCCAAACACATTTTTTTCATCCCTGTCATCCAAAGAAACAATTTGGAAATGTTGCCAAAGAGATTTCCTACACTTTACCTGTATAGAGCTAAAAACCCCCACTTAATATATATAAAAACTGAAGAGGGTTAAAATTAGATTTACGCTTGAAGCTTTCCCTCTTCTTGTATATGGCTTGGCTGTTTCCTAATAGTGTTATGTCTTTATAATGAATTGTTACTTCAGTTTTCAGAAGAAAGTGGCTGATTCCCCTGACACAATACTTAAGAATGGGTTGAACAATAGATACCGTGTGTTGGAAGTCAACGTAATACAGAGAAACGGAAGTGACCCTGAGAAACGCTTGACAATCACAGCATCTCAGTCACTGGAAGATACAGAACTGTGCATTCTTAGGAACGGCTGGTAATCCATACAGAAATGTTGATGCCTGGAAAGAGTATGAAATACTGAGTTACTAAGTCGCTTTCCTTTGTGTTGCCTTTGAGATGAGCTTTACTCTCTTAAAGGTTGTTTCAGGATTTCTTACCACTTTTATCTAATGTCATATTGTCACTATATTAATGTAATGGATATTCATCTTGAGAGAACTCATGTCGTGTAATTTGTGTTGAGTTGCTATTTCTAACTTAAAGTTTTAATTTGTCTTTGTACTAACAAACAGCAAGACAATAAGCTCTAATTAGGCAGGGTGTTTTTGTTGAAGTGTTGTCTTGCAACAATTATAAGTGTTCTCCTAAATGATGTACGCTCATTGTACGTATAAATGTACAAAGCTATGTCTGTAAAACATGAGGTTTTATACAGTCTGTTAAAATCACCTTAGCTTAAGCTCTGCTGTAAAAGTTTTTTCAAGTGTTGAATTGGTGAGGATTCTAATTTAGGTGTTTGTGCATTGTGTGGTATGTTACAGAAGACTAGCTTAGTCTTTTGAAACATAGGGGTGTGCACATGCTATTTGGCACAGCTTTTCATTCTCTATGTAAGCCTGAAAGATGGGAGGAGAGAAGTCTAAGACTCAATTTCTTGGAGGAGCAAGTATAAAAGATCTTCAATCCTGAAACTTTAAAAAATATTTTTAGATTTTTCTGAGTTTCTGAAAGAAGTAGAGTTGTTAAGTAAAAAGGTAGATCTCATGTAATGGAAAAAGTGTAGTATGCCAGTATAAAACATAACGATACTGAAATGGCTTAATACATGCAAGAATTTCCGTACATGCAGGCTGTGCTGATGCATGATCCAGTACTCAAAATTATTGAGGTTTTGTCAGTAAAAAATCCTTTATTCGTTTTCAAAATGTATTTAGATCAACTTAAAGAAGAATCACAATAACCTCCTGTTTTGATGTATGTTGAATCTAACATTAATGTGTAATTTCTAATATGTGGTGTCCTTAGCTTGCAAATGGTTGTTCAAATGTATTACATTATAGGGAGTCTGTTCCGGTTGTTCCAGGAGACATCATTCATTTAGAAGGGGAGTGTAGCTCTGGTACCTGGATAATAAATGAACAGTCTGGATACCTAGTTCTTTACCCAGATCTGCTGCTTTCTGGCACTACGATATCAAATAGTATTCGATGCATGAGAAGAGCAGTGCTGAGTGAAAGGTTTAGGGTAAGTGTTAATCCTAGAGCATCGAGCATATCAGTGAGTTACTGTTTCACTGAGACTAGTGGTTTAGCTCTATTAAAACCAGCTGAGATGCTGTATTGCAAAATGGTGTTATTAGCTATTCATAATGTTTACAACACAGTATAATTTAGAATGGAAACTGTCTGCATCTGGCTGAGCTGCTTCTGTTTTTTGAGAATTTTGGCTAAAATAATCCTATATTCTTAATATCATTAATGGGACAAAGAAATGGCCTTCCCACTTAAAATTCTGGCAACTTCTTTGGTAATCTCTTGCCATGTTTTGTGTGGATGTGAATCCTTTGTGAGAGATGCACTTCCTGGCGGCCATATAAAAAACATAACCACACTTGGCCAAGTTAAAAGCTGCTGAAAAAGCAGCCTATTCAGTTAAGATTCTTTCTTAATACCCTATTGGAAGCAGGCTTTAGCTTAAGATCAAGCTGGAACATACATGCGCTGTAATTGGGGGTTTGTGTGTGCTTACTCTGGAATCTGAGTCTAGCCGTTGGAACTCGAAAGAGGAAAGGTTTCTTGTGGTAGTGTCCTTACTGATACACGGATTCACTTGAGGAATACTTCCAGACATGGTGGGAATTATAAATCCAAATGGACAAGGGAACTGGAATGGAGTGGTAAACAGCCACTGGAAGCCTGTGACTGAAACAAGAAATTTAAGTACAGGGTGAGATGGTGTCAGGCCTTCATTAAAGGAGTAATAGGAATAAACTAATCATTTGGCAGTTGTCAGTTCAGGATAAAATCACCCTCCAGTTGTGAGTGGAACCCGCAAGTGCCAAGTTTGTAAAAGATATCAGTAAGCACTTAAAAACCATGCTGGTTAGACTTCCAGTTTGGTGGTGGCTCATGCAGAGGTCATAACTTACTACCACTTTCAATTCTTAGGAGTCTACAGAGCCCAGCCCTGGTGATGATTAGATGGGTTTCTGAGCCATTCTGGTGATACTTGGAATAATTTTATGTGCGTTGGTAAAACACAGGAAACTGTGTCATGCAACACAATAATATCTGTAAGATTGTAAAGGTGGGTATTTGCAGTAGGAAAGACTGCTATTAATACTCCCCGCAGGCAAAACTTGCTCAAAATTAATTTAATCTGTGCCTTTTGTTTCTCACCTGTCAATCACATAGGGATTGTATCCTAACATTATCAGGCTTGGGATAAAAATGAGAGATAAAGCAATAGGAGACACACATTTCAATAATTTGGCAGTATTCCCAGTCACGTTTGAACGGGTATTAATTAGTGAGGTGAAAAGTCTAATGATTTTGCAATTAACCATCATGTGCGGCAGATAAAACCCAGAAATGTTATAGAAGAGTTTGCATGAAGTGGGCAGAAATCTTCACATGTGTATATAATGTCTGTTGCAGGGCTCCGAGTCTGGTTCACGGCAAACACTCATTGGTACAATTCTTCATGAGATTTTCCAACAATCGGTAACAAATAACTTGGCACAAGAGAAAGTTGAAGAACTAGCACATAAAATTGTATATGGACAAAAGTATCTCAAAGAAATGTAAGTAGCATTGCAGGTATCTTTTTATGCTTGGAAGACAGAGTAGGAACACTTGAAACTTTCTCCTTTAAAAAATGTAGCACTACTATCAGGAGAATATTCTGCCAAATGACCTTGCTTAATGAAACTTGGGTATCTTTCACTAAAATATTTCCCTGATTCATAATGTAATTTAATTTGCCCTGCTGAGCCACTTCTATAGATCTGAATTACGCTTCTGGAGTAACTATAAAAGCTATAGGCTTTTTTCTTTCAGGCCAAGCAGGTTGGAGTGTTTGTGCCTGTAACATTAGATTTCCAGGCATCTCCCAAAGTTGAGTTAAATGTGACAAGCATAATTCCTTTTGACCCTCAGGAGATGAACTAGAAGCTTGTGACTGACCAAGCATTGAGATGTCTGCTGTTTTCATATTCTTCCTCAAGTTACTTAACAGCTCAGTTGCTAGAGGACCTTTAACGTATTTTCTCTGCAAAGCTAATTAGAAGTGCTAGCATAATAAATAGTCTTCATATTTCCATCAGAAAATGGCAAAGGTGAATGGCTGTCCGTTTTAAGATTTTACTGCAGGCTTGATTAAAATAAAATTCAAGACAAGTAAAAAACAAACTATATCTAGAATATTATAAATTTAATGTTGGACCATGTCAGTATCTGTTAGCTCCAGACGAGTTGGAAGTCAAAACTGTAACAAGACTTATTACTATACTTCTGTTGTGAAGGTGGATATTTTAAATTGTAAATGTTAAGATTACTTAAAGGCTTTTGTGTCACTCTGGGCATCTGTTTGAAACTGTTGATTTGCAATTCCTCTTTGCATATGTAGGCTACTATTTGTTGGGATGTAAAATTAAGTTACATAAAAGTCTGCTGGCTGTGGTCACTTGCATACTTGTATGAACCTATTTGTGTAAAACCCCCTTGTATTTCTCTGTTGCTGTAGAATAATTGTATTATTTCCAGTGAATGCCAGGACTGAATTATCTAATGCCACGTGATTAGGTTCTGTTTAATGAGACTTCTGCTTTTTTGTGTATTTGTAACTGTAGCAACTGGAGAGGATCATGATTCCTTTCCAATTAAGATGGTCAAAATGTACATGAAGAGCAAGTAGCAGACCAGTCTATTCAGACAAAAAGCAAATGGTCTTTTCAATTTTTTTAATGTTTTCAATTTTGCATAAAGCATAGGAATAGTAATTCTTAAATGCATGAGTCTACTCCTTTCTTGCAGTCTATTAGTGTTGTTTCATCATGTCTACTGTGCTGAGGCTTTCCTTGTGCTACGCCTGTCATTGCAAAAGTTACATCAGAAATGAACATAGTGTACCCTATCTCAGTTACAGTTCAGTTGTAGTTTTATGAAGTAATTGAGTTGAACCTTAATGAATCTGTCACTATGTACACTTTATATTCAAACTTCACAATTATTTCCATCAATCTTGTTATAACTTGCGGCAAAATCATGTTAGTACCAGCAGCAAATCTAATATTTCTGTCTCCTTAATATGCATGGCTTTATTTTTTAGGTATCAATTAAATCTGAAACAAACAGAAATAATGCAGGAAGTGGAAGAATATTTGCCATCATTTTTTAAATGGGCGGAAGACTTCATGCACAATCCAATGAGCCAAAATCAAATGGAACTAAAACTGTAAGAAGCCATAATTAAAAGTTAAAACCGTTCTATGTCATGTTTGGTTCACTTTTAATTTCTAGAACAGCGCTTTTTATGCAAATCTGCTCAGTGATATGGAGCTAATTCATGGACTCACTGCCAAAATAGCCCATGTTCAGAGCTGCATGTTTAGCTGCCATTGTGAGTACTGGGGAAGACATTAAGACTGAAGGTGAACTGACATAAAAATCTTATTGGTCTTAAAATCTTTGTAAAGAGTGTCGTTCAAAGTAGAGATTTTAGTATTTAGGAAAGCAAGCATGTCTGATCTACTGACGAAGCTAGAAGCTACTGTAAATATGTGCCAGACTGCAAATCAGAATGTGAAAGTATGTATTAATCCAATGTAATGCTTCACTAAGATAACAGTTGATCAGTGAAGTGGTGACTTTACTCAACTACTGCTGAGCTCTTCTTGTCTGTGGCTTCTTGCAGTCAATGGTAAGAGCAATAGGGTGTTAAAGTTTCAGTGAAATGGCAGTTCTGAGTGAAATCTGCACGCTACTTTCCCATGTATATCATGAAACTTCTTGAAGAAACAAAATGTTTTAGAGCGTC
>NW_010545700.1:6106-23606 GCF_000687285.1 Phaethon lepturus
AAAACTATTAAGAACAGTTTAAGATTCTTTTTTGAACTTTGAAATTTAGGTGAATAGCAAAACTACATGCCAATGTGCAATTTAAAGTAACTTTCCGATATGCTTCCTCTGTTAATGGGAAGACAGTTTGTGTGAGACTTGATGCACTTTAAAGTTAGTGCCTATAATGCAAAAAATAATAAATACTTGATTACAACACATTTTTAATGTTAAGAATGAAAGGAAACTTGAACTTCTGACTTAATTTTCTTCCTAGGTCAAGTGGTGAAAAAACAGATTTATCTTCTAAGATAGAGATTGTAGACATCTTAGACATCGAAGAGAATATCTGGTCTCCCAGGTTTGGATTGAAGGGGAAGATTGATGTTACAGCCAGGGTGAAAATCCATCGCCAGTCTGGAGTACAGTCTAGAATAATGCCGTTAGAGCTCAAGTCTGGCAAGGAATCTAACTCCATAGAGCACAGAAGTCAGGTACAAAACCCAAACATTTAATGTCACTGTTAGTGGCTACGTATACTTTTTTATTTTATTAGATGACTTGCTTTGTCTTGTGAACGTGAAACACCGTCTGTGGTATAATCTGGATTTATGGATGGCTAATCCTGACAATACCCGAAGCTGCTCATATAAAATGAAAGTGAACTGAAGAGTGAGAATTGTATACGTTTACTGCTTTCAAACACTTATATAGTTTTTATCCTGAAATACGTGTTCTTTAGTCTCTTCGTACTACATTCAAGTATTAGGTTGAGGCAAACTGCTTCAGGAATTAGTGTTGTACATCTTTCCAGACAGCTGGTGTGATCTAGAGGTAGTAGCCTTGTATAAGCTCTTGTTAAGGAAGATGTCTTTTAATTGAAGTCCTTGTGTTAGGTGCTTACTACTTACAGCTTCCAGATTACCTGTGATAGTAATGGCTGCTTATCCATATAAATTATGGTGAAACTAAATACAGCTTATAACATATTTTGGTTTTAATGCATTGTAATAAGTTTATATATCAATGTTTGCAGGTTATTCTGTATACACTGTTGAATTTAGAACGGAGAGTAGATCCTGAAGCTGGATTTCTTCTTTATCTTAAAACTGGTACTATGTACCCTGTTTCTGGAGCTCGCATGGACCGAAGAGGTAAAGTTGTTCCCCTTCCCCAGAAACCGTAATTATCGTAATTAAAATGAAACCTTGTAGTAATAAGGTTTACTCTCATGAACATATCCGTACTTAGAGATGTATCACTTGTTATATAATGTTACTAGTTCCAATAAGCTCATGTTAAAAAATTGTTTTATTAATATTCCACTAGGACTTGCTATATGAACACTCACTTCTTCACTGACTAAAAAGTTCATGACTAGTTGCTTTTGAGTTAGGAATTAGTACAAACCCCAAAACACCAACTTAGTTTGCTCTTTTCTTGACAGAATTACTTAAGTTAAGAAACCACGTGGCCTTCTACTTAATACACAGTACATATAAATCTGCTGTGGCAAGACAGCAATCACAGCTTTCTGCGTTGCCTCCCGTAATTGATGACAGTCAAGCCTGTAAATATTGCTCCCAAATACACAACTGCTTTCTATACAGCAGGTAAAAAAACCAGTGTGACTTGTGTTTTTAAATAAGCTTGAATAATTGTAGCTTTTGATACTGTGATTTAATTTTTGTGGTTGACAGTTTCTTATTTCTTTACTGAGGACTGTTGCACCCCAAAAGAATGTTCCATAGACCACGCCCCACCCCCCCGCAACTTTTACAGTGCAAGACCCTGATCTCGCAGAGGCTTAATGTGTCTGCTCAGGTACACTTTCAGCCAGACAAAATCTGAGATAAGTCTCAAAGGAATACTTGATGATGATAACAGATAAGTTCTTAATAATAATTGTGATTTTTTTTTTTTTTTTAAAAGCTGTACTCTTGCAGCTCTCTGAAGTGGGTAGTCTTTTGAGGCTGAGGCTGAAGAGCTGGAGAACAGCACTTTGGCTCTGTAGGAGGTTGTTTCCCTGTAGGATATCACACAAGTAATGATACATTGATGTTACTCTGCTGAAGTGTCATTGCATCTCCTGTTAAATTGAAGTCATGAACAAATGTTTGATAAATTTTCACATGAAGTTATCAAATTATTTTTAAAACTGTTATAAGTTTTAGTCTTGTCTTTTTGTTTCTGTTTTTTATGCAGCATAACTGTACACTGAAGATATTTTGGGGTGATCTTGTATAAATATAATGCCTGGTTGTTTTTAAAATTGTAGGGGTAAAAGTGTATGTTGAGGGAACTAGCTTTGTGGGCATATATGATATGTTTTTGTAAATTTTTTTTTGTGAAATATTACTTCTAAATCCCGTTACTGTAGCAACTGAATATGTTACTAATAGGGTAGCTATTGACTTCTGAACTAATTTTTTTCTCTTTGGTTGCATTTTGTATGTGTGATTAGGTGAAATGTCTATTGATACTTACTTTTGAAATAAATAGTCTTGAAGTCTGCTTGTGTTTTAAGTGTTAAATCCCCTTTGCTTAGCCAAATCTTGATATAGTATTAATATCTTATTAAAAAAAAAGGAATAAAAGATCAACTATCTACATGTATGTAGTACTGCCTTGAAAAGTCTTCAGTCTTTGACTAACTTACTGGCCTTAATAATTCAAAATCGTAGAGATGATGTAAAGTTACTATATGAGGTTGTTCACATGAACAAAGGATGCAGATTCAACTATTTCAGTGATGATAGGAACAGGCTGCCCAGGGAGGTGGTGGAGTCACCATCGCCCGAAGTATTAAAATGCATGTGGACGTGGCACTTCAGGACATGGTTTAGTGGGCATGGTGGTGTTGGGTTGATGGTTGGACTTGGTGATCTTGAAGGTCTTTTCCAACCTTAATGATTCTGTGTTTTTGTGATAGTAATCTATCTGCTGTGTTACAGTATGCATTTAGACTGGCATTATGTACATACAGACTTGCAAGAAAAAAAGATACAAGGTGACTCTTTCCTGCGTTTGGTTCTACTCCTAGAGCTGTAGAAGAAAAGATGGCCAGTGTGTCTTTTCCTCCTGCTGTGGTACCCATTATTGAAAGAGAGACCCAGCACCTGAAACCCTCGCACTTAGAGTATTTCAGCCTGTGGTATCTAATGTTAACCTTGGAGCTGGAAAGTGGAGAGCATAAAAAGGGATATAAAAACATATGGATGATACCTGCTTCAGAAAGGTAAGATGTAATTTCTGGTACAAATGATGCCTCCTTTTGTAACTGGAAATGAAGCATTACTAACTTGTGTTTTCACTACAAGGAAAACTGATGTTTCCTAGCGCTTTTAGAAATAGTCAAATGTGCTTCTTGCAAGGTAGGTTTTTTTGTAAGATGTGGCCTAACTGGGACATTAGCCTACTAGATTAATTTGTTTTGTATTTGCAATATGATATTTATTTTTTTGTTGTTGTAAAGTTGCACTTGGAAGCAAAAGTGGTATAATCATGCTTCGTTTGTGTCTGTGGGCTGAGTCTGGGTGCTGACTGTGAGCCCGGCTCCTTGTGCTGGTTTCCTGAGGGTTTGCTTGACAAACAGTGATGCGATTTGGACCATACTCCTAGATGTGGCCATGAACGTGGATAAAAGCAGACTGAGGCCTCTTGTTGGCTGAAATAGCATGTTGTTAGATATCACCTAGGCCAGCAGCTGTGGAAAAAATAATTGGCCGTTTCTAGGCTCGCTTCAATGCATCTGTAGAAGTGAAATGTAGCTGAGTTGTTTCAAGTGAAACAAGCAACTCCATAAGTGAAGTGGGTCCATACATTTCAGTGTTTGTTCTTTAACAGGAAATTACAGATAACTTTAGCTTAAATATTGGAGTCTGTTCTTGGAACAAGTACAAGGGCTCCACATATTTTTACAATCCTTTTCTTGTTGAAGTGGCTATTGTAAAGTGACTGTTTAATCTTCCTGTTTTGTTGTATGTGTTTGGGTTAGGTTCTTTTATTGCTGTTTTGGGGATTTTTTTTTTTTCAGTGTGTTTTTGGTTTTGGTGGTTGGTTTGTGGGTGGTGTGGGTTTTTTACTTGTGGTTTTTTTAATTATCTCTCTTACTGACAGGATCTTGATATTAAAATACACTTCTTTTTCTAATATCTTCACAGAGAGAAGGCTGGAGATTGTATTGGAAACATGATCAGAATTGGTCAAGTGCAGGAAATTTCTGAGGGACAGTATCTACATTTTTTTCAGCGCAAAGATAGTGCCATACCTGGAACAAACCTATTGGTTGGTGATAGAGTGGTTGTGAGTGGAGAGGAAAATGGTTTACTTGGTTTGGCTACTGGCTATGTTAGAGAAGTCAGTGTGACAAAAGTCTCCTGTTTGTTGGGCAGGTAATAGAACAAAAGGGAAAATATCTGTTTGAAGACACTATGGTACTAGCTTCAGGAAGGGTACTCCTAGGTGTCCAAAGAGCTATGATATGGTCTGACTTCTTGCTGGGCTTGGAAGTACCCTTTGGAAATTCTTGTATCTTGATTGAAAATGTCAATATTTGGTCAGTGCATATGCCTGGCTATTGAACGAGGTTGTTAGAATGAAACTATGCTTGCAAACTCAATTTACTTAGGTCTCCAGCATGAGACTATATGACTACTGTGATTACTATGTTAATTGTAACTTTCATTATTCAGACTATATTGCCTTTAAATTGAGCTCTTATCATGTTTTATTTAAATCAGTCAGCACTGTTACTCCTAGCTAACTGCTTTACTCTAGGACCGCTGGGAGCTATCACTTAACACTTAGTACTACTAAGTCTTGAATCATCAACATGCTGCTTGTAAAGAGTATTATTTTGTCCATGTTACTGTCATCCTTCAGGAATTTGTCAAAGCTCCCCAAGAACACTGTATTTAGGTTGGATCATGAAGAAGGAGATTTTGGTGTAGGAGTGCCCTTTGAAAACCTTTCTAAGTTGATGAAAGATTCCCCAGTCAGGTATGAAAAAATCAAATTAGTTTCCCACTTTCATTATTTTCAGATAAAGTTTCTCATTCGGTAACTCTTGATTATTTTTTTTTATCCACAGTGAAAGGCTCCGCAACTTGATAATTGACTTCCACAAACCACGTTTTATTCAGCATTTGAGCTCTGTCCTCCCTCCAGAAGCAAAGGAAACTGTTGCAAGTATTTTAAAGGGTACAAAGTGGTTTTCCCCAAAATCTTCTGTTTAGTAATATGTCTCTATAGCCAAAGTATTTATCACAACACTAAATATAAGGGTGTTTTCCTACTTTGGGGCCTAGTGATAGTTTTTTGGCTTAAAAATTAAAACCAAGCTCTTACCTTGCATGTCTTCCTGTGATTAAATTAGTCGTAAAGTGGTAGGAAGACATGACCAGATATTTGATTAGAACTTTATTTTACTTGTATTAGTTGCTGCAGCTTGCAGTTTCAAACAAAGCGCCATGTGACTATCTCTCTAACCTTTACAAAAGGAAGGAACAGGGAGCAGGGGAGACTCTTGGGATCAGAGGAAGCAGGCTTTGAGGGAGTGGTAGGAGATGGGCTTTTGTGTAAGCATTCACTTGTGTAATCTCTTTTCCTGACCGTTGGCTACTCTGTAGTGTGTGATGCTTTGGGGCACTTTTTTTTTTAAGCAAAATTTGTTTAGGTATTTGGCAGTGTCTCATTCAGTGAAAATACTTCATTGGTCTCTGACAGAGCTGTCTGAAATCAGAAATTTAACGGAATTCTCTTAGCAAATAGAACTTCTTATAAAAGCTCAGCCTTAAGAATGAAAGATGTGCCTTGTTGCTTTGAGGACTACTTAAAATAAGAATTTTGCCCAGCTTCCTGGAAAGCTGCTGAAAGGATAGAAAATGAGAGGAAGGCAGTTATTCTGAAACTCAAGAAAGATTAAGTAGTACTGAAGACAGGGAGTACAATGTCTTCCTGAACTTGCAAGCCATGTATTTTCTTCACAGAAAGGCACCGGTAAACCCAGACGTTTCTTATTGTTTTGCTTAAGCTGGAACATGCTGCCTGTTTGCATAAGACTGGGGAGAAACAGCTCTGATGTAATGTTTCTTCTAAGCAAGTTGATGCTATATATGCAGTTCATTTGCCTTTGCTGTGAGCCATGTGTTTGAATGTGAAAGTGGGTATGACAAAATAGAAATGCTCATACGAGATAGCATATGGAGGTGATTGTTTAGGATATTAGAAGGAAGCCACAAAAGGCCTAAGAATATAGATGTCTTCAGCGATTTATTTCTAGGACTGTAATGCAGACCCTGTACTACTTGTCTGAGTATTATGTTTAATATCATTACTTCATTAGAACCTACAGACTTACTCTGCTCGATTCTCCTCTTTAAGGGCTTCAGTGGAGGAGAAAACTATAGTTTTGTTTTACTATCTTTAGCAACCGTTATAATGACTATGAAATACAGGCATTTAACTTTTATTTTTCTTCTTTAAAGGTCTGAATAAGCCTCAGAAACAAGCAATGAAACAAGTACTACTTTCAAAAGACTACACACTTATTGTGGGTATGCCTGGAACAGGAAAAACTACTACGATATGCGCTCTAGTAAGATTGTGTACCTTGATGTTTAAATTTCTTTGAGATTTGGAGGAGAGCATTAAACAAACTGTATGAAGTATACTGTCCAAAATTAATTGTAATGAATTAGTCTACAGGTATCTGCATAATTTCAAAGAAGAAACCATTTCTTTTTACTTAGGAACTTGTATTTGGTGGAACTAAAAATGTGTTTTGTGGAGTAGGATTCTCTTTTGCTTATGCAGGAATATATGTGGGGGAGAGGAGATTGAAGTGTGATATTCACTCACTTCTGTGACACTTCACTGTTAAAATTTTTTGGCCTCGAATGTCAGCAAGTTCTCGCATCCAGAGTTACAGCTCAAAATTAGGAACTCCTTGGGGAAGTCAGTAACTTGTCCATTGTAAATTGTATAAACCCATGGTACTGAAGCTATGTGCAGTCTGGTAGCCATCTCCTCTAGTTGGTGGCTTTCTTTCACCAGAAATGGCCTGTAGGACCATACTGGATTTAAGCTGTGGGCTGAGTGACTTTTTCTTGAAATAGCAGTGTCTTCTCACTTTGAGTTGTGATCAGCTCGTGGGGAAAGAGGAGAACAAGCAGCTGCTGCTATTATCAGATTGGCTCATTCTACTGAATCTGTTGTGGCTAAATTGTCATGGGTTAGAACAGTGTGTGTGGGAATGGGCTGCATGACTTGTTCTTACAGCGGAGATCTTTAGAGTGCAGTTCTTTCTTTTCAGTGCAGTTTGTGAGTGTGCATGGATGTTCATAGCTCGCACTGTTTGCAGCATGCATCAGAACCATCAGGTGTGTTGCTCATATTGCTTTGACAATAGCTCACTGGCCAGAAAGACTGAAATAAATGAAGTCATACTTGTTACTGGCTTCCTCTGAAGCTTCTTGTTTCGTTTTTTTTTTTAACCCAGTCAAACATGGGATTGCTGATTCTTTTATGTAAACTAATACTTTTTTCTTTTTTTCCCTTTTGCCACTCATTAGGTGAGAATTCTTTCTGCTTGTGGCTTCAGTGTTCTTCTGACTAGCTTTACACACACCGCTGTAGACAATATCCTGCTAAAGCTAGCCAAATTCAAAGTTGGTTTCTTGCGCTTGGGGCGAGCTCAGAAAGTTCATCCAGATATACGGAAATTTACAGAAGAAGAAATTTGCAGGTCTAAATCAATTAAATCTGTAACGGATTTGGAAGAGGTCTATAACAGTCAGGTGAGAAAAGTGTTTTTACTAGCCCTGCAAAATATTAAGGATAATTACAATTAGTATTCTGGTTGTTCAGATACTGCAGAGAAGGAACTCATCCCAGGGGTGTGTTACTGGTGTGAGAAATCTGAGCTGAAAAAGACACTCAGTTTCTGCATCACTTCAATTTCTTTATAGCCAATAATGACCAATATTAACAGTTTGAGAGCTAAAAGTAATTTTTATGTCTACATCAAATAACTAATCATTATAAGTAATAATTCTTAAAGGCTCCAGTGCTTTTATCTGAGATCTTGTGTTGGATTGTTTACACATATCCTCTCCTAAAGTGGTCTTTCCTAAGTCTTTTAAACTGTGGTTCCGTGACAACTCTATCCCTTAAGGGGATGGTGATTAACTGCTGTGACTCCCTCTATCTTTATTCACATATTGTTCCTGTTTGTCCCTTTTCCCTCCCACTTGTGCCATTTGTACAACTGGAGAATGGGGGGGAATGGTGTGCTGTGGAGCTGATCTGGTCAAACACTAATTTTTGATTGAAAGGTTAGTGCTGCCTGTGTGAATGTTAATGCAAAGGACCCTAGTGGGAGCTGGGTAAACTGAGTCAGTGGCAGCTTTAAATGCTTTGAAAGAACAAAGCTTCGTGGTAGTTGGAGTAAATGCCAACATCACAAAAGCCACCATTTACTACTTTGTTGATGGGCATTGCAGGGAAAAGATTGAAGTTATAAGGGAAGTGACTTAACCTTTCACATTTTAGTCATTTCGGACTGCAGTAGAAGCACAGAGGTGAGAAGAACTGTACTGGTGGTGTTTTATCTTTTTGGAATTAAAACAAAACACGTAGTTTTCTAAGGTAGTCCCTTCAGCACGCTCCATGAATTCTATATGTATAGAACCTCATATCACTCAACGTATGGCAGGAGCGAGTTATTTACTACAGTCTGTTCTAAAGCTGGTTTTTGTTTGTCATTTGCAATTGATGTAAGAATATGAGAGGCCAATATGTATGCAAGGTGTGCTGGTCTGGTTTCAAGGATTAATAATTTGATTTATCTTACACTTCAGTTTAATGGGAAAGATTATTTTTGCCTCTTAACCTGGAAAATGTAGTGCTAAAAGATATGGGATGTATCTTATCCTTAAAGTGTGTCTCAATTTTCAGCCAGTGGTAGCAACATCTTGCATGGGAGTAAATCACCCCATCTTTATTCAGAAGCAATTTGATTTCTGTATAGTTGATGAAGCTTCCCAAATAAGCCAGCTCATCTGTTTGGGCCCACTATTCTGCTCCAAAAGGTTTGTGCTGGTAGGGGATCATCAGCAGCTGCCTCCACTTGTACTGAATGCAGAAGCAAGGTAAGATAAAATGGTGCTGGACAACTACTAGTAACGTGAATTCTGGGAAGGGTCTCGCAATATTCTGCCTGACACATTTTTGGGTTTTTTTTTGTTTTGTACCAGAGATCTTGGCATGAGTGAAAGCTTATTTAAAAGGCTGGAACAAAACCAAAATGCTGTTGTCCAATTAACTGTGCAATACAGAATGAATAGGTATTTTAAACTTTTACTTATTACAGTGAGTTTTTTAATGTGGGATTGAAACTGCAAGATTTGATGCCTTTTCTTGTTTTTTAAATCTGTAGTAAAATTATGTCACTGAGTAACATGTTAGTGTATGAAGGCAAACTGGAATGTGGCTCAGAGAAGGTGTCAAGTGCCACTGTTGACTTGCCCAACCTAAAAAAGCTGAATCTGGAGCTTGCAGATGCTTCAAAAACATGGTTGAAAGAAGTACTTGATCCAGGCACACCTGTGTGCTTTCTGAACACAGAGAAGGTAAAGTTTGTTATGTTCTTCTTTCAAAATTTGTATCTTTCATGCAAGTTCTCAATACAGTCAACATGTAAAACTTCATACAGCTTAGGTAGGGTAAAACATGTAACTGTGTTTTGCCAATAATTGTATCAACTGATGAGCTTTTATGCTGACCCTGGAAAGACCTGCCTGGCCTTTCTGTGTTCTCCAGGACTTTATACAGGATTCATGTTTTTTCATAACAACTCTGATAGAGTCTCTTCAATGGTCAGAAAAGAAACAGTGTTTATGTGAGAAAATGGTCAGAAAAGAAACAGTGGCTTAGAGGAACTTCTAAAAATGCCTAAACTAAACAGGGAGGCCTTTTCCAGGAATGCTTCAATAGCTGCTGTCCTTTTCACAGAAAGGCAGACAGCTGGTCCTAGCTTTCTTCCAGTAGGAAACTGGCTGATACACTGTTCATCTGTTATTTGGACCAAAATTGGTAATATGAAAGCTAGAATTTCTGTTCAATTTTATTTTTTTTCTTCTCTAGAAAACCCATCTTGAGTATGACAGCTATTCTCTTTGTAGAACCAGCAGGAAAGTTTCACTTTCCAAAATACTCTTGGTTTTGTTGAGACATTAGGCTATAATGTCGTATCTCTTTTTTAGACTTCCTGTCACAACTCCATGTATTGTGGTAGTCATAGAGGAAAAAAGAAATAGGGTGAAGAAAAAAAAAACAAACCCACAAACCAACCCAAAAACTCCCACCAAACACAAACCCAAACAAAATCAGCATTTATTTTGTTTTCTTTGACTCTATAGTGTTTTTTCCTTGCATACTGTTGTTTGTAGTATAACCAAGAAAAGCTTCGGAAGAAATATACTTGGGGCAGGGGGTGGGGGGAGAATACAAAAGGGGAGAAAGGAGAAGAAAAAAAATATCACAACACCACCAGGAAGCTTGCATTTATTATGCTTACTTTTTTAAAAAAGAAAAAAGCTTCTATTGTTTTCTGTTTAATAATGTGGAATGTTTGTGACAGTAATCAGAAATCTATTTGTTCCTTTTCTGCCAAACGCTGTGTCAGTCTGCACTTCCTCTGACAGCCTGGGTCTGAATGTTGAAAAATTATATCCTTGATTTAAGGCCAGACTTCTGAATAATACTAGGCTAAAGTTGGTGGGTTTGAGGTTGGGGTTTTTTTTGTGTACTATGGGAACATAGTAAATATAAATGTAAGCATGTGTTAATATAAGTATGACCTAGCTTGTAGAACTTGTTTCCCCTGAAACAGTTTTTGTATAGTTTTTGGCTATACTAATGCTAGTGTGGATAGAAACCAACTGTTCATTAAAACAGTGCTCTTCTGCTTGAAGAAAATGTGAGTGCATGCAAGTTCGGAGGCTTCTTGGGTGTGATGTTTTCAGAATAGTGAATTTAAAACAAACAAACAGAACAACCAACAAACAAACAGCATAGCTATAACAGTATAGCTCTTAATTCAGTTGTGATATGACAGGTCGTAACAGTTAGACTGAGTGCATGATGGCGGTGTACAAACAGCTTATCTTGCAGTAAGTATTAAGCTGTGTAACTGTTGAGACACAAGCTATGGAAAAGCTGCTGTTGTGGAAAAGGCAATGGAATCTTTTAATATGAAGGAAAATTTTTTTGCTTCTATAATCTACACAACATATTAGAAACATATTATGTCATGTAAAAGAAGCTTGGAGGGCATGTTGCAGAAAAATAGGATTCTTGCTGAAGTAGGTAGCATGCTACTTAATCGGCACAATGCTGACTACTTTTTTGCATGTGGCTGCAGTCCTAAAATAAACTTGTGGATACAGTAGCCTACTATTAATATATATGTATGTGCTGCCTCAAAAAGACTGCTATATAGAGTTGCAGCAGTGTCACATACGGGCCGGTAAATTTCTATTGGAGGTTTTTCGTTCATTTGCAATGCTTTAGTATGCTAGGCATTGAGCATAGATTACACTTAATGACCCACCCAGTCAGTTGAATTCCTGGATTTGTGAAGTGTTTGATGCGTATCGTATGCTGTCAGACTGTACACATGAGCAGTGGTACTGCTCTAGCAACCACTTGCCTGGAATGCTCTTACAAATATTAACTATGTATTACTTTACCCATGTGTTAAATGCTATAATGATTTCCAAATTCAGCCATTCAGATGATATTGGGGTGGTTCTTCAAAGAAGTAAAACTAGTTGTAATAGGCTTCTGAGCGTGTTGCTTTAAGTAAAGACCATACCACCTCCCATTTTAAGTGGGAATGCTGTCATAAAAATTCAAAACGAAAATTGAACAAAGTGGCACCTAAGAAAACAAAGTTGATGTATGTCACTAGTATCAGAGGCAAATAGTGGAACGAGTGAAGTAGTAAATGGCAATAAATGAGTAAGGTGGAAAAGGGAATTGGGAGCCAGAAAGCAGGTTAGTGTATGCTGGGCTTTAGACTATTTCTAAACGAAAAGGCTTATTACTTGACCCTAGATGTTTAGCTGCATGCCAGTTTACTAGAAGGGTGACATTAGGGACACATTCTGTACTAATGATACTTCTTAAACTTTAGAGAAGGGGAGAGCTAAGCAAAGAGAATAGATTATGAAATTGTGGTACCAAAATGACAAGAGTTTACATTCTAAGCTTGTTCCTGGCTTTCTGGTCTCATTCATACAGGATGCAGGGAAAGGGAGTTAATAGTTAAGAAATGGTGCATTCGGTGAAAACTTTTTAAAATTTGGAATTTAAATTTAATACTACCATTTTGGATAGTTTTTCCTGTAGTTTTAAATATAGGCTTTCAACACTTGAAAAAGAAAAAATCCTTTCTGCTATAGAAATGTGGAAAAATCCTTACAATGATGTTCCCAGCAAAAGCCTTAAACTAAAGTCATATGTCAAGTAAGTATAGTTTGCTCTCTTACCTTGTCAGGCTGGGAAATGTCCTTTTTTTCAGATGGTGTATATGGTGTGAACTGAAAGTCACATGATCGAGCTTTGGCAGTTTCTTAAGGTGACTTGCTAGTACTAGAAACTCATTTAAGCAGGTTGGTTCAACTTGTATTGCAAATGCAGTATCCTGATGTTACTTTACAATATAGACTCTTATAGCCTGTAAAACTTAGCATTTAGCCTTATTTTCTGTGAAGACTGTTAGTACAAAGACACATATGATACGGTGAGTTAGGGATCAGAATATAGTATGCCCATGTAGATGGCACAAGTCATTATTTTCTGTTTATATTTTTAAAGGTCCCAGCACCAGAACATGCAGAAAAAGGTGGTGTAAGTAATGTGACAGAAGCTAAACTAGTACTCCTCCTAACATCCTTATTTATTAAGGTATCTTTTACTTTATTACATTGTTCAGAGGGACAGCTTTATGATGAATCATTTTTACATTGCTATAGTAATGGTGGTCATATGTATCAGACTATTCTTTGACAGATAACCTTAGGGATAAATTGAAGATTGGTGACGTTGTCAGTATAGTGAGGAGCTCGGGGTCTGCATTCAGTTCCCTGTCCCCTGCCTGGTTGTATTTGGGATGTAAAAAAAGCTGGATGCAAAATTCTTTCAAGAGATGAGGACTTTCTTGGGAGGGAGGGGAGAGGGTTTTCCTTCCTTCCTTATTTTATCCAGTCAACTTAAGGAGTAGTACACACCAGGAGTTCTGAATGTTCACCTCACAGTTTGAGGAAGAAAGGAAGATGAGAATTTCACAATATCTGTCTTTCTGCTGTGAAGACAAAGCATGGGAGCTTGCAGTAACTACTATCTTCTATTTTCTTTAATACCAGTTATATGTAGAGTTCCATTGACTACTTAGTGTAGATACAAGATCTTGCAGCAGTGTTGGAAAGAAAAATAAAATCCTTGGATTTCTGACAATGCATATCCCAAGCTAACAGCAGTCACAATTTTTTTCCTTCTGTTTCTTTTTCGTTCAGGCTGGCTGTAAGCCTTCAGACATTGGCATTATATCACCATACAGGCATCAATTAAAAATGATCACTGATTTGATGGCAAAATTGAAGGAGAACAGGGTGGAAGTCAACACAGTAGACAAATACCAAGGAAGAGACAAAAGTATCATAATTGTATCTTTTGTTAGGAACAGTAATGATGAAAATGTAAGTTGATCATACTACCTTTTGTTTCAGTCAATTTTAATAGTTAAAACATTCATTTTCAAAATGCGTCTACATTAAATTCTGAAAACTAATTAGGAAAAATCAAAGAATAAAAGCAAGTTATGTTTATTCAACAGCTTGGCACCCTCCTGAAGGATTGGCGACGTCTTAATGTTGCTATCACAAGAGCCAAGCACAAACTAATCATGGTGGGCTGTGTTCCATCCCTGTGCCGCTATCCTCCTCTAGAGAAGCTACTCTGCCATTTGCAGTCCGAGGCAATGATATCCTTTTTCTCCATGCTGTTTTGTGAAAGGGGAAAGGTAAAATTGCCTTATTGAGATTTGAGGTAAGGTTGGGAAGATCTTATTTATTAACCTAAATAATCATACTGGCAACACAATAGAAAAAAATGGTCATTAAATAAACCAAAAATATACTTGAGATCAAGGTAATAGATGGATTTAGAACATTCACTGTCTTCAAAAGTAGAAAAGGTCCATGCTGACTTGCAAGTCAATTTTGACATAACTTTTTAATTTTGAGGCCCAAATTATTGAGGTTTAATGCCTCTGTTTTTTCAGTGGCCATCCTGGTTTCTTGGCATCTTAATGTCAGTGTAATTGTTTTCCTCAGAAGTACCATGCATTTAAACACCTCTGGTGAGAGAACAGTTCATGAATAATGTTGCTAGAATGGCAAATGTTGTAACTTTCAGATGACTTGTTAATTATTTTCTTTCTCTCTGGTGTTGTACAGAGTTTGCTCTAGTTATGCCTGTTTCCATCTCCTATTTAAATAGGAAAGGCCTGGTTAGTGGCTTTCTTGGCAAACACCGATGCGTATTTAAACAGGTTTTGTGTTTTTTATGAAAGTGGTATGTTATTGGAATGCTTGAGAACTACTTCCTTAACTTGCTACATCTTCAGTCTTCCAGCAGGGGCTCATGAAAGTATCCACAAGTGTAACATTTTGTGATTGTGAAGACGGAGAGTTTTACAAGTGTTTGTGTATTTTCTCCTGATGCTGCTGAGTGTAAATAACTGGTTAGTGGGGTTTGAGTGCTGATGTGCTTTGGTTAATCTGAATGAAGCCAAAACAGAAATCACATTAAATTGTTTTAAAGGTTTCCTTTCAGTAAAGTAACAATACACATTCCTCTCTTTGAAAATGATTAAGCTGGTCGTTTTGGTACCTGTGTACTTGTAACAAACCAGAAGTACAAAGTGTTACGTTCGTTTAGATATTGCATAGGTACTTCAATATTCACTTTTATCTTAACAAGCAGTTATCTGCATAAGTGAATGGGGGGAAACAATTGAAGTGGAAGTGGGGTCTAAACCAATGCTTCATTGAGTCATAGTTTTCTGGGCTCAGTTTGGTTTTAAAGATTTAAAATGTAGTTTACATACAGTAATTCCATTTATTAGAATGTCTGATTAAGATGCTGTGGTGTTGTGCTGGAAAAAAAAATAGGGGAAAACTTGCTCTTCTTTGAAGCCTCGTGGTGTTCTTTAAAGTATATATCTGCTTTTTTAAATACCGCAGTCTTTTATATTTATATATAATGTAATTAATCTCTCATATGAGGAACTCTTGATGACTTTCCTAGTCCCTTGATTTTACATACATCTGGGAGAAATGTGATGATGATTCACTTAATTCCCTCTTACGAACTAACATATTTATCAAGTAAATCTGTTGAAGTGAAACGCTGCCCAGTTGAAGATAATAGTAAAACTCTGGTTTCAGTTTATCTGATCTTATAGTCTTTTCTTCAAAAAAAAAATTCCCAAGAAACAAAACTAGAGATGCAGCTCTAAGAAGTTTACATTCTCAGGTTCCGTTTTTTGTAAAGATGATAGCATATGTACAGTGCAAAATATCCTTTACTTGACAGATCTGATTTAGTTTCTTTACGCTACCTCATACTCTAGACTATTACTGAGAAGTTTCTTTCCAAGATCGCTGGTGGAAACAAATTTTTTTTGATTCTTCAGAATCATTAGTACCTGTTTTCTCTTGGATCGATGTCAAGTAGTTGTGTTCCTATAGTTGCAGACAAACTTCTAGATGTTAAATGTGGGCATTTTCACTTTTTTTTAAACTGCTCCCTAACTTCTGTAATGTTTGAAATAATAAAAGCTTGATGTTGGTTTTGTTACAGTTGTTTAATACTTTGCTTTATAGAATACAAGTACTTTGAACAGTACAAAAAATTTGAATAGTTGATAGGATATCCTCTTCAGGTGAAAACACACACTTGTTCATCAACTGCGTATGTCCTCTGGGTCTTTCAAAAGATCAAAATAATTAGGGTGGGAGTTACTCCTAAAACATACCCTTAGTACATTAGTGATGTAAAAATACCATAGCCTTGCATAGAAAAGTTTTCTATATCTAGGATCTATATGTACAAGTCTTCAGATAAGAAGACTTTCTCTTACACCAAATTGTGCTTATCCAGAAGCGATCCTAAATCTTTCTCTTACACCAAATTGTGCTTATCCAGAAGCGATCTGTGTGCTGTTAGAAAAAGGGGGGGATATTGCCATCCCTCCACAAAGTTGCATGAGAAACAGGCACAAGAACAATCCCATATTTCCTTATCTACCTCTAAAATGTCCTTCTTGTGTGGTAAACATTGGATTGAGCAGTGATCTACAGAATAAACAATGTTTTTTGAGCTGGTAGGTTCAAACAAAACAGAGATGTGATTCTCTAAAACACTCTTGCTTTCTAATGAATATAGGTATCGAAGGAACATCCTGTAAAAGTTTTTTTTTTTTCCTGTTTGCTGTCTTTATAACAGCTTTCTAATGCAGAAACAGTCATTGTTGCTGGAAAACATACAGACACAGGTTGAGCACTGCCTTTAGTGCCTTATATGTTGCTGGGATTCTTAAAATAATAATTAAAAAATTGATCCTACTAGTCTGGCATAAACCAGAGCCTGACTGTTTAATGTTTAAATGTATAGGTCCTATTTTTTTTTTCTTTTAAGAGGTGGGAACCATGGTTGTAAGTAGTAGTCCTGCCACTGTGGGCTCTGTTCTATCCTTTGGTCCTCCTTCCTTGTAGGCCAAAGCAGTGATATCCTTTTTCTTTGTGCTCTTTTGTGTGGAGGCTTCGAAACGGGGCCAGGGCTGAGGTGAAGCACACCTTTTTGTTCTTCGGCTTGCTGGTTCGCCCTCCCTTAAGAAGGGGAGAGGAAAGAGCGTGGCTTAGAATAACTAGGAAGCAGAGTGAAGGGTAGTGTTCAGGATCTTGGCTTGCGTACTGTACCTATCTCTATGTGATGAAAATGCTCAGTGAGATTCAGATTTCAGGGTTTTTTGAAACTAAAACCAAAAAACTTGGTATCACAGATATCTTGAGCTATCTGTAGTGGTGAAAAGACCATCCTTGAAGTTGCGTGAAGAAGCTGAACTCAGACGTTTCTCTAGAATAATAGTACTCATTCTGACACATGTTATCCAGTGGTAGAGAGCTATTATCTGGAATAAATGTCAGGGGTTGAAGCTTTTAGTCACACGAGAGATGTAGAGAAGGCTCAAGCTTATGCACCTTGATTGTGCTTAACTTACATGAAAGGACAGAACAGTGACCCTCCTGGACCTCTCGTTTTGGCGATACAGCTCCCATCGTTCTACCGCCCTCCGCGAGGCATACATGAGGAGGGCGGTAAACCCCGGCTGTCGGGGGTTATCGCGACAGGAAGGAAACCTCCCGCCCGGCAAGGTCCGCAGCCGCCGGGC
>NW_010545701.1:0-4010 GCF_000687285.1 Phaethon lepturus
CCTAGTGTTTCTGTGATTCTGTGATTCCATAGAAGTGAAGTAATGAAAGCCAAGACAGTTTGTCATGTCATAAGGTCACAGGGGAGTTAGGGAGAAAGGGAATACTTTTGTCACTTGTTGAGTGGCTGTTTGCTGCTGCAGGACTTCTGAAGGTTTGCTTTCCAGGGAACAAACAGCCCTTTTACTGATCAGAACAATAGGCAATTAGGTGCTTGCCCTTGGGTAACTAAATTGTATGAGCTAATGAAAGGTGCTGCTATTCCTTTTTTGTAAGTTCTAAAACAATACAATTCAAAAAAACAGGTGATCAGTTTCCGGTCTTGTTGATAGGAACTTTGCCAAATCTTTTAAAGTTTCCTTTGTGGTATGACAGAAAGAACAATATTTTACTACTTCAACTATGTGAGCTATAAGTTTAATTTTCAGTTCTAATTAAAAATTCTCACATGAATTTTTAAGACTTCACCTGATGGATTAACATGAAGCTCTGTCTTGGAACAATTTTGCTTGGGAAAAGAAAATGTAAAGCTGCTTTTAAGTTCACTTTTCTCTGTGTTTTTGTCCTATAAAGTTACTATGGTAACAGGGTTTTTCAATAGAGAAAATAGCAGAGCTGTTGCAACAGTAAGTTGGAATTTATGCTGCTACATGTAAATAAAGTAACCCTCAAGCTGTAATATTAAATCTTGTCTTGAAATGCATTGAAAGCCCCTAACTTCTAGATGGCACATTTAAGGGGAACTTAAGGACTAAGTGCCAGCAGAGCATTCATGATGGATGGAAAATTCTGGAATGAGTCTCATGCTGAATCTTGTTGTGTATGGAGATCCTGTCTCAGCTGATAGAGAATAAACTATTAGAGCCTGCGATTTTTAATTGGAAACATCTGTTACAAATCAGCATTGGCTGAGAACTTCAGTTTCTTTAGTAATGCATAAATTTGAAGGAATGGTGACTACTTAATGGCTTCAAATAATGTCTGTGGGACAGAAAACTGGAACTGAAGTTGATTGTTACTCATTTTAGGTGGAGGTGACCACCCGACAGGCTTGTGAACTGCCTGAAGGTATTAGTCTCTACTTGAGGATTTCCCAAAGTCTTCACTGAAAAATCCCCAAGGAGATCACAGAATCATAGAATAGCTTGGGTTGGAAGGGACCTTTAAAGGTCATCTAGTCCAACACCCCTGCAGTGAGCAGAGACATCTCCAACTAGATCAGGCTGCTCAGGGCCCCATCTAACCTGACGTTGAATGTTTCCAGGGATGTGGCATCTACCACCTCTCTGGCCAACCTGTGCCAGTGTTTCACCACCCTTAGTGTGAAAAATTTCCTCTTTATGTCTAGTCCAAATCTGCCCTCTTTTAGTTTAAAACCATTACCCCTTGTCCTATCACAACAGGCCCTGCTAAAATGTCTGTCCCCATCTTTCTTAGAAGCCCCCTTGAAGTACCGGAAGGCTGCAACAAGGTCTTCCCAGAGCCTTCTCTTCTCCAGGCTGAATAACCCCAACTCTCTCAGCTGGTCCTAATATGAGAGGTATTCCATGCCTGGCACCATTTTTGTGGCCCTCCTCTGGACCTGTTCCAGCGGGTCCATGTCTTTCCTGTGCTGAGGGCTCCAGAGCTGGACTCAGGACTCCAGGTGGGGTCTCACCAGAGCAGAGTAGAGGGACAGAATCACTTCCCTTGACGTGCTGGCCACTTTGCTTTGGATGCAGCCCAGGATATGGTTGGCCTTCTGGGCTGCAAGTGCACATTGCTGGCTCATGTCCAGCTGTTCATCTGCCAGTAACCCCAAGTCCTTCTTGACAGGACTGCTCTGAATACTTTAATCCCTCAGCCTGTACTGATACTGGGGGTTCTTTGTGACCGAGGTGCAGGACCCTGCACTTGGCCTTGTTGAACCTCCTGAGGTTCACATGGGCTGATCCTTGAGCTTGTCCATGTCCCTCTGAATGCCATCCCATCCTTCAGGCATGTCGACCACACCACTCAGCTTGGTGTCATTTGTGAACTTGCTGAGGGTGCACTTGATTCCATGAGTCTTCAATATCACTGTTACCCTGCTTAATACCTTTATTAGTGACCTGTTTGAGGGGATCGAGTGCTCCCTCAGTAAGTTTGCAGATGACACCAAGTTGGGTGGGAGTGTTGATCTGCTGGAGGGTAGGAGGGCTCTGCAGAGGGATCGGGACAGGCTGAATCAATGGGCTGAGATGAGCTGTATAAGGTTTAATAAGGCCAAGTGCTGGGTCCTGCACTTGCGTTGCATGGGGTGGTTGTGACCCTACAGGCTTGGGGAAGAGTGTCTGGAAAGCTGCCTGGCAGAAAGGGACCTGGGGGTGCTGGTTGACAGCTGGCTGAACATGAGCCAGCAGTGTGCCCAGGTGGCCAAGAAGGCCAACAGTGTCCTGGCCTGTATCAGAACTAGTGTGGCCAACGGGAGTAGGGAAGTGATCGTGGCACTGGTGAAGCTGCACCTCAAATACTGTGTTCAGTTTTGGGCCACTCACTACAAGAAAGACATGGAGCTACTGGAGCATGTCCAGAGAAGGACAATGAAGCTGATGAGGGGTCTGGAGAGCAAGTTTTAGGAGGAGCAGCTGAGGGAACTGTGGTTGTTTAGTCTGGAGAAGAGGAGGCTGAGGGGAGGCCTTATTGTACTCTATAACTGCTTGGAAGGAGGATGTAGCAAGGTGGGTGTTGGTCTCTTCTCCCAAGTAACAAGCAATAGGACAGGAGGAAATGGCCTCAAGTTGTACCAGGGGAGGTTTAGATTGGACATTAGGAAAAATTTCTTCTCTGGAAGGGTTGTCAAGCATTGCAACAGGCTGCCCAGGGAGGTGGTGGAGTCACCATCCCTGGAGGTATTTAGAAGGCGTGTAGATGCAGTGCTTGGGGACATGGTGTGGGGACTTGGCAGTGTTAGATTAATGCTTATACTTGATATACTTGGTATTTTCCAACCTAAACAATTCTGAGTTGTCTACTGCTCCAAGTGTGTTGTAGTTGCTTGTCAGTTACCACAACAGCATCAGCCTTGCTGCTAGCTTTTTGATGTTAGTTGCCTGCTTGAAATGGACTAATTTTGAGTTGGAAAAGAGAATAGGCCAGGGTGCTCCTGTGGTGTCTCTCTAGAAAGTCCTAAAGGCTGAAACTTCCTTTCTCACCATTGAGAGGACAGTACTCGGCTTGATGCACCACTAGTCTGACTCCGCTTTTGCGTTCTGCACTGATTTTTACAAGACTCATGTTTTTTTCCAAGTTTGTAATAGGAATTGCAGAAGTGGGAGGATATTTTACTAGCGAAGGCTTGCAGAAATATACCTTCTTAGATTCTTCCACAAGTTTAATAACCAGTACAGTTATCTTTCAGGAGGGAGTAGGGCTTGAGCTGATTGAGTTCTACGTGAAAGGCATTAATTTGATACAATCTGGAATGAGACTAAACCCTGGGAATCAGTCTTTTTAACACACTTCTGTAGATAGTGTATGACTTGCTAGGTAGGTATTTCTTGTAGTTTGGTAATTGGCTCTTAGATAAGTTTTGATTAGTTTAGCAGTATTATCTGAAACCAACTTCTCTACATTTATTTTCAAACTAGCAAGATAAGGTATCTTTGGTCAGATATAGCTTGGATTAGGATATCTATTGCTTTCCAACAAGTAAAGTGGCATTTTCTAATACTTGAGTGACTTTACTTTCCTTCGGAGTTGATTGTGGCTACTCAGATGACTTCTGAAAAATAACTCCATTGATACCAAGGAAGATTTCAGTGAGTTGAAGCATTTTGGTTTGATAGTTGAGGGAAGAGTATACAAAAGGAGCTGGGTAATATTTAGCTTCAACTTATTAAGGAGTTGGCTTGACATCAGAGGGCTTAGTGGGATCTTTAAAAGGTTTTTATCCTTCAGTGTACCCTGCTTTACTCCATTTTCGAGAGAATTCAACACTCTATTACATTGGGCTGCGAAAAAGCTAGGCTAAACTCTTCCATATTGTTTTCCT
>NW_010545701.1:4041-17011 GCF_000687285.1 Phaethon lepturus
TTAAACTGGTATGGATTTTTTTCTAAGTTCCTGGGAGGAATTTAGGGATTGGATTGAGTTAACTATGACTTTAAGGAAAGTACAGTTATTTAACCTTTTGGTAAGGCTAATGTGGATAGTAATTTGCTTTGTTCACACTGACAATGAAGAGAAGCTTATAGATTTTAAATTGGGTATGAAAATTTAGGGAGGATGTCAAGACCTTTATGCAATATCCTATTTAGAGCTGCTTAGACTTGCATCTAAACTTGACTTAAATACTCCAGAATGCAAACACTATCCTAAACGTTTTCCTGTGAGCAATTAGACGTGGAAAAGGAAATGAGTTGAAGAAATTGGAACATAACTGTTGGTAACAATGCCTGGTTCAATAGAAGTTAATTCTTATTGAATGAGAATACCTTGTTTTGATGCGTCATTGATCTAGTTTTACATTAACTGTTTGCATATTGCAATGTATTGCTGAAGTGATGGGTTTGGGGAAGTAGCATAGTCATTTTTCTGACTGCCTTCACTGTGGAAGTTGGATCTGATATGTAAAACTGTCAGTCACTTATTTGGTGCACAAACTCCTCTAGGTATTCACATGGTCACGGTATTGACCTGTTAAAACTTCAGTGAAGGTTTTCATTTATAGAATTACCTCTGACTTAAGCTTTGCTGTAATAGTTTAAGCTTGCTAATTCACCATTTGAGTTGAGAGGCACCACTTAGTCAGCCTGGAAGCTTGGAATACATGACTTAAGATATATTGTTGGCAACTGACTTGCCAAACACTTGTGATAGTCCTTTAAAAACTGAATACAGTGATATTAATAGCAGTATGTGAAGATACTATTTTTTGGTAGTGTTTCTTGAACAGAGTTGAAAACTTTGCCTACTTGATTTTTTTGTGTGCTGTTGAGGTGCTTGTGCTATGAATGGCTGCTTCAAAACCTGGTGAAGGATGGACAAACTGTACCTCATTTCAGCAGCCTCAATCCAATTAAATAAGAAAATGCAACAAAAATAGTTCTGTTAAGTGCAGCTGATTGTCAATAGCCACTGAGAATAGTCCTCTTAATTTTTGTAGCAGATCAGAAAAACTTAGAAAAGTGGACAATAAGTATGAAGAATTACAGGAAAGTGTCAGGAAGCAGTTTTCAGAAAGGAAAGGATTTATAGTTTTATAATATAGCAAAACATACTATGTAAAACACATTAAGGATATGGAGTAGCTATGTGTTCAGTTACTGAACACCAGTGTCTTAAATTCAAAAAAACTAAGTTTAGTGGCAGAAGCCTGAGCTTAAAACTTAAGCTACTTCAGCAACAGCATTTAGGCAGTACCAGTGTTTGATTGGTATAGTAGCCTTATGTCTCACAGTTCAAAGATAAACTCTTGGATTTGAATCTTTTATCACCTTGGAAGAAACGTGGATCAGTCCCATTGTCTAATGAGGTATATGTGTACTTTGTGTAAGTAAGGTATATCGAAGTTAATGCAGTAAACCTTGAAAGTGAGGATGTTTTCTGTGCTTGCAGCGGCCTCTGTGGGCTGATTATTCTGATTATTTGATCAATGATGCATGTAATTTGCCTTACTGACACGGTGCAGTGTGGACTTAGGACTAGTCTGAATAAAGCAAATTTTGGAGAGGCTTGATTTCTGAAAGCATTCATAATATTGAAGCAGTTGATGAGTACTCTTCTAGAAGTTCTAAGAATGCTGCATTTGAGAACTTGAAGTTTTAAGATTAGAGCCCTGAATTTTATGCTCTTGGCAAATGTGGGAGAGTTTATGAACTAACAAAGAACTTCGATTTGTTATACTGCCATACTGATTCAGCACTCTAGACAGTACATAGATCTCACACCTTGAAATATTTTTCCAAAGAATGAATTCTGTTTAGAAAGAATTTCTCATTTATCTTTAGGTTTTAGGTGTTGACACTTTATTTGGCTTCTACACCACCCTCAGTAAAAAGGCTGAGGTAGATTTCTTTTGAAGCACATGGATACTGTAAGGAGTGCACTAACCAAGATAAGAGGCCACAAACTTAAGTTAGGGATGATAATATTGGCTAGTGGTGGGAAGGCACTAATTAGTTATGCAAAATGAGGCAAATGTCTAAAATAGCCAAAGATTACAGGACTTGTGTGGTTCTGAATATCTTTTCTTGTCCACTCAAACGGGTGATTTTTTTTTTTTTTGTGCTTGCACAGGCAGTCTTAATTGGATGGTACTTCTAACATTTTGAGGGCTTGGTTCACTATTCTAGGATACCTTTCTGGTGGGGTGAAAATACTGTAACATATTGCTTGACAGTGTTTAGTTTCCTGATAGACTTCTGAAATGTTCGTGGTATAAGATATTGTGAGGTATTGAAGGATTTTGCTAAAAAAGTCCTAAAAAGTAATATTCTTATAATATATAGAGCTGAAGATTTAAGGTTTAAATTCTTGATCTGAAATTGGTCTGCTCCCTTCATATCACTGGCTAATCAGTCCAACTGATTTTTTGACTAGCTTTCTTTAATGTCTTCAAACTTGCCAATTAGTATTTGTGAAGACTTAGATGTTAGTTTAACCCTTCACTTATGTTTACCTGGTTTAAAGTCTCTGCAGACCACCTCTGCATCAAAGTAATATGGCAGTATGACTGTTTCGATTTAGTGGCTACTCAGATAAATGTCTGTTGCAATCTCCAGTTAGTCCTTCCTTGAAAAAAGGGGTGTTAAGCAATGATGCTATGTTGGTATGGCTTGTTCTGTATTGTGAATTGAGGTAATCAATAACAGAAAAATGCCTTCTATCTATACTGTGTTTACATTAACAGTAGAACATCTCCTGAAATGGAGTCCAGTGATCAAAATAACTTTAAATTTGTTACATTTTTTGTATACCTTTTCTATGAACAACTTCTGTTATTAGGTGGCATAGCTTGCTTTTGTTCACAGTCCTCTATGTTACCTCTTCTTCAGTGTGCTAGCCCTGTATATCACCTGCAAGAAGATGATTACTTTTAGTCTTATCATTGCTGAATTGAAGGTTCTGAAATCCTTAGTCTGAAAGGGTTAATTCTAGAAGTCCTTTGGAGTTAATGAAACAGTGATAGCTCATATGCTGGATAGTAAAATTTATTAACTTTTCAATGCTTGAAATTAGTCAGAGCTAGAATGAGAGGCAACTAGTATTAGATTATTTCCTTTGAATTACTATGCAGTAAATGAATTGCCAATGTAACTTTGTCTCTTCACTTAATTAAATTCTTTCTCCTAGCTTTGTACTCCATCATACTGTTCTGCGTCTTTCTGTGGATTCCCTTTGTCTATTTCTATTATGAGGAGAAGGAAGAAGATGATGGCAACACATGCTCAGTAAGTTCACTCTAGCAAATGCACCAAGCAGTGAAAAGTCAAATGAATATAGGCAAAAATGAAAGAAAGAATGATTGTTTAACTTGAATACTACAATGTTAATAGCATTTCTAAGTCTACTACTACAGTTCCTTTAAAACAGAGGCAGCTCTTCATAATACTTAGTCTACGGTGAACACTGTGGTCTCATGTGAAATGAAGCTTTAGTGAGACGTAATTAACATCTGTCTTGCCATGAATTCTTTAAGCTTCCTACAAATTCCTTTGAGCTTGATTTCATATACAGGAAGTTAAAACTTCTTACATGAGATTTTCCTTAGAATAGAAAACATGTATGAAAAGGTTTTGAAGTAGAAGACAGAAAGATTATACTGATTCTGAGATAGGTGCTCAAATTTAGTTTCTTCCTTCATGTAGTATTTGCATTTTTCTTGCAGTAGGCAGTAGTAACTTACCTGAAGCTAGCACTTGGTTATTTTTGTAATGCACTGAAGACTTCTGACATACATGACATTCCAGGGAATACAATAAATGCATGCCAGTAAGGTGCTATCTTCTCAGACAAAAATACTTTTCTTAAACCAGTCTTTTAATCCTTGATCATGATAATTTTCCCGTCTATTCAGTTGTAACCTTAACGTGAGGAAAAAGACTTCTAATAATAGCCATAGTATAAAGCATTGATAATTAAAAAAAATTTCTTTGTGTGTACTTGCACTGAAAGAATGTACGCTGGCTTCTGGCCACAGCTGCTCAAATACATAGTTTATGATGGAAGCATAATTCCATGTCATTGTTAATAGTTCTCAAGCTATGAGACTCTTCAAGAATGTATACTTCTGACTTGTATCTAAAACTACTGATGTTTTTTGTGGAGGTCCTTCTGTAGAACACTTGTTATGCTAAATATGCTTTGCCATAACTCATAGGACAAATCCCTTTGGATTTATTTTATGTTAATATATTAACTTTCTCTTTAATATACAGCAGGTTAAAACTGCACTCAAATATACTCTGGGATTCATCACAATTTGTGCAGTTCTCCTCTTAATTGGGTAAGTATGTATTGAATATTAACAGAGGATATACTAAATAGAACCCCCAACAGAACTTTGTTCTGTGCAAGATTAAAAAGGTAGATTATGGTACACTTAATCCCTGTTATGAATATCTAGTTTAATCTCTAATAGGGCTTAAACATCCTGAGAATTAGGTACCTAAAAAGTAAGAGTTTAACCAGAAGCTAAAATGGTTTTCTTGATTGTGGAGGTACTTGTGCTTCGAGGTTCTGCCTGTTTGTGCAGTGCAGACATCCATTCAAGGATGTGATCACTATGACATTTATTTACATTACTATTTATCTCAGTGTACAACAGGGGACACAATAGTTGTACTCTTCCTGGTTTCTGCTTCTATCAAATGCTTTCATGGACATCCCAAAACAGCATTTAGGAATATGAGTAGGTGTTACATGCGTAGTACTTTCCTGAATGGAAGTGTTCTGTGAAGGACATAAGTATAGTGTGGGGTTATACTTGACATAGTTGTGCCTTGTCTGCCTTTCAAACAAATGCCAGCAAAACCTTTATCATAGGTTAGTGAAGTGAGTAACTTGTTTGCAGCAAGTGCTGTTACTCAAACTCCAAGCACTGTTACAAATTCAAGGTCACCATTAAGCATGACACGCCCACCAATATTGAATGTTTCTAATGTATGCAGTTATAAGCTTTTTAGCATTTTGACTGCAGCAATAAAGATGGTAAAACTTACCAAATGTATGCTAAAATGATCCTGTGAAAGTACTGGAGCATGAAGTAGAAACTGAAGTGAAATTAATGCTTCTAATTGTATACCACTGCATTGGAAAACTGTTTCTAGTTTTGATAAACACCTAAGGCACATTCGAAGTAGTCTATTGTCCTTTCAGTTAAAAATAACATATTTGCTGTTATGAGAGACTAAAGGAGTTTGAGTTGGCTTAATTGTGGTCTAGAAACATTACTAAAGCTTCTGACAAAAACTGTTTCTCTGGCTGTTGGCTCACATCAGTCATACATATATGTACTGTATAATATCCACTTCAGAGAATTTTGCAGTATCTCTAGGTGTCAGCTGAATCCTTGGTAGCTCTAAGCATGTTTGCTCCTCTCTTCTAGCAAGATGGAACTTGGTTCTTGACTTCCTAATTGTCCTTTGTGCTCTTGGCTTGTTCTTTTAAGCCTTCATGACTTGTAAGTTACAGCGACCTCATGGTCCCCTCTGATACTCTGCCATATGACAGCAAGATTGACTTGCAAATCAGACAGCTGCAGTACTTGGGCTGGGACTAACGTAGTTGCTGAACAAGTGCTTCTCCATAGGTACAGATTGGAAACCCACTGATCTAAATAGCAGGAGTATCTGCTGCAGGGAGGCAGGACTCCTTTAGAAACTGATAGGTATTTTAGTATTTCTGGGTTCTAACTGGGACAATTTTTCTGCTATTATACATATGAGGTTGCTTTCATTTAAGATGGTAATAACTAAATAGCAGCACCATCTTATTCCCTGGGAATAGAAAAGCGCCGTTGCTACTTAAGATGCTGCTGCAGAAGAATATAGTTCTTGTCTGTCCCTTTAAAGGAAGCTACAAGGCTGAAGAGCTCAGTTTAGGAAGTAAATGAGGTAATTGCTGAAGAAAAACATGAACTTTGGTTCTAGTATAGTTATGGTTTTATATACATAAAAAGTAGTGGGTGCCTGAATCTTTATGTACATGCTTGTTATGAAGCAGTTACCTATCTAAGTTAGACAACTATCTGTACTTGCAAGGGCAAAGAGCAGCCTCAGAAGTCCCAGTGTGATAGCTCCAACACTTTTTTATCTCTTTTCTAAAGGCTACATGAGGGGCTCAACTGAATGTAGTAGTGAAGACCAATCTTACAGTACTACACGTACTCCTGGCGGTAGCAGGAGATTTCCTCACTAGTGGTCAGGATCAGACCGATACTAAAATAGAGTGGAATTTTATGTACTGGATTTAATTTTAGGAGACTAGGCGTAATGGACCAGAATACTCATGCACACAGGTTACAAAAGCAAGAGGGGTTGGAATATTTCCTTTTAATTTAACAAATAGTCTATCTTGTACTTGCATGACTAGTGTCTCTTGTCAAGACAACCTCTGTTCTGATTGATTTAGCAAGTAATCTGTATAATTATAACTGGTCAATAAATAGCTTGGTTCCTTTAAAGATAGGACTGCACAAGAAGTCCCTACCTCTTTCTTGGTCAGCAGTCCTCAAAGAAACCATAAAAGCTGGATTAAGCTTGAAGTTTAAGAAAATGTTATTCTCAGTTGGATGTTTACCTTGCTCCATTAGAGATCTATGACTATTTTGAGAAACATAGTGTCTGTTTTTGTCAGATGATCTTGGGTTTTTGGAAGTTGATAACACTTCAGTGAGCAGGACTCCATTGTCTAAATAGTTAGCAAGAGTAGTATTTACACCTCTTATGCTAGTTGTCTGTTACAAAGCCTTTTGCCTGTGGCAAAAATGTGCCTGTCTGTAATAGCACTCAAATGCTCTGCACACAAATAACTTGATGCAGAGTATCATTAGAAGCAAAGTATATGACAAATGTATACTGGGATGCTCAGAACTAATATTTACTTATAATGCCTTTCCCTTAGAAATTATCTCCTTTACTTGAATATAATTTACTTACACTAAATATCATGTGCTGGAGGCGAGGGGCTTGAGATACAGTTTACATTAAGGCATGCTTATATGGCAGTCTGATTTGAACTAAAATATTGCTTTTGAGGCTTATGAATGTTTGATTCTAAAAGGAATGTTTCCCTGACTGTCAGTGTTTGGAATTAAACTGGTTACCTTAAACTTTGTAGAACCATTAACTTTTAAGAAAGGTATGAATATATGTCTAACCTATAAATAACTAGGCAAATTATATTATAGCAGATCTCACTCTTAAGGAACTGAGTTTAAATCTAGTGTGTTAGAAATCTTTTTCCTAAGGATGAGAGTTAATGACACTCTGATTTAAGGATCAAACTTGACTCATCTACACCTGTGTGCTATTAGGCTTGCCAAAAGTAAATAGTTTTAAAATGCTTGTCCTGAATTTACTTTCCTTGTTCTGCAGCCTAGATCTTGATCCAGATATTAACGATAGTATTCCCATGATATGTTTTAAACAGCATAGCAGTTTGCTTCTATTCTTAAAATTACTGCCCTGAATAACTTCATTTAGGTCCAGAACTCCAAATGTAAGACTTCACAGCTGAGCTGCTCTGTTTGCTTGTGTTAACTGAGTTCTCAGCTACACCTGTAAAACCCTTCACTGGTGCTTGTACTCTATTCACTGGCTGTCAGTGGACTGACTTGTATTGTATCACAGTGATGATAGATGAATTGAATTATTTAGCCTGGCAACTTCTCATTCTGTTGATGGCTATGGCCCTGAGGCTGTATTGACCATTTAGTCAACATAGCAAAATAGCCAAGGCTTTTGTCAAATTCCTGCTTAGTGTGCATGAAGAGTAGGCCTAAACTGCTGTGTACTGTGCTGGTGCAATAGATGGGCTGTGTTTTGGAGATCCTTTGGGAGTGTGGACTGGATGCAAGTCTGTAGAGGGCTAGGCATACAAACTCTGCCTCATTATTCTCGTGGCCTGTTAAACTAGAGGCCAGAAGTCTGTGCAAGTGGGCTAGCTAGCCTTCTGGATAGTTGGCTACTAGTTGAGGGACCCTGTTCAGGAGGGGAAATAAGATTCCTGGTTGCGTGGGACTAAAGTGTGTGAATCTAGCTCCTGCATTCCTTTGAGGCCCGTAGTGCATGGAACTTCAGTAGGAGCAGAATCAGATGTCCTTCTCCATCAGTCAAGATTTAGCTGAGTACTAATTGAAGAGTGTGTACAATGGATACTGTGTCTTCTGCTCTGTTTAGTGGCCTTTCACATGCTGGTTGTAGGTAGTCTCAACAAAAAAAAAACTAGCCCCGTTGCTCTTGGCAGGGGGGTAAAAAGGCAAGCAAGTTAGAAATATCCTAAGACGTTCTTCCATCTCATTTGTTCCCTGCATGTGGTCCACAAATACCAAATTCATACTGATGCTGAAATAAAAGGACTTGAGCTCCCTTAGTTTCCCAGAGTCTCCTAATTTAAAAAGAGATTAAAGGATCTAAACCTGCAATTATTTGTGTTGCTATCTCTCATAAGTAGAAATCCTGCCTAACTTTTTTAATACCTGTGTCTTGATCTTGCCTGGATGCTATTTTACAGAAGGAATTACTACTAGAAGCAAGGACTCTACTATCAAGGGCAAAATCTAAAGTCAGCAAGCTTGCATGAACTTAAGTAAATGCAAGCTGTAATCTACCTCTTCCACAGTCAAGATGCCAAAAGTCAAACATTTTTAAGTTGAGATTTTAATTTTTTAAATTTTAACTTTGGCGGAGTACCAGTCTGGTTTTGATGTGATGATTGTAAGTGCACACAGTTTAGCACTAATCTGAGACTCATGCTTATGTTCAGTACTTGAAGTTTGAGGCATAATCCTGGAAGTTGTATATTTGTTACTCATTTGTTTACTGGGAGTTGAAGCAGGGATCTAATTATGTACTCTGTCTTACAAAAGTCTGAAGGATACTAGTGAGCATTCATTATGGACTTTGGTTTGGGTTCTCACATACTTTACCAAAAAGTTCCCCTCCAAACTTTACTTCCTTGTCACTTGTAGGCATTCTGTTTTATGCCTGGAACCTATGGTTTCAGATTGGTATGGAGGTGCTGGTTTTCCAGCTGTTGCAAAACTATCTGGCTTGTCTGTGGAGATGCTGAAGAGTTACTCTTATTATTGGACTTCAGATGGGGAGACTGAGAGCAAGAAGTTTTCAGCTGGGGGACTTTTCTACCTGACATTCTTCTGAGTGGACTTGACTAGTCTCTGCTTATTGGGCAGTCAAAATTATCTAATGAATTTCTCTGCAGTTCAATTCTCTGGGCCAAGTACAGAACAAGGAATGGAATGCGGAAGATGTGGTACTATAGTTATAATAGTACATAAGCATATGCCTTTAAGCTTTAATTAATGCTTGATATGGGAATCATTGTTTTATTCTTGCTTCCAGAAGTGTGGATTTGTAAGAGAATTCGTCTCAACTGATGCTTAAAGTCTTTTTGCTCCTCTGCACAGAAGTCAAACCAGGACAGTAAATCAGATTAATACATCTTTTAATGATGCTTGAGTGTAGGGTCCTTCCCTCTGCTAGGACTGGTAAATAGAAAATCACTTGTTCATTGACCTCAGACCTGACTCTGCGCACTCACACACATACTCTGCTGATCTAAATACAGCATATGAGGGCAACGTGAATAAAAAGAAACATTGCCTTCAGAATTTTTTAAACCTAATGTCATATAATTTTTCTTCATGAATAAATGGATTTCCATTTTCTTAAGTTGGAAGGAAAATTCTTTTGATATTTGACTAATTAGGGTGAGATGACTTTTTGCTTTGTTACAGTGCTTTTGTTCCTTTGGATATTCCCAACAAGAAGAATTCCACTGAGTGGGAGAAAGTGAAGCTCCTCTTTGAAGAATTTGGAAGTAGTCGTAAGTTTGAGATTTGTTCTGAGCTTTGTGTAACTTGCTGCTAACTTATTTGGGCATACTCATCATGGACTGAACATGAAAACTAACTTTCTTGGTGAGTTTTTCTAGCTTGCCTCTTAACTGCTCACCTACACTAACTCATTGCAATAAGATTGTTCTCCTTCTGTTCAGACAAAGAAAAACAGGACAGTCTTTCAAGTACAGAGAGGAGACACTGGCAGTGTCTGCTTTCTGCACAGTCCGCTTTTGACAGCAAGGATTCCCATCCTGTGTCCTGTGATATTAATGGTGGGGAGGGGAAGGTACTTTCACAGTCTTTACTTAACACAGCTTTTGAATGTTACTTGAATACCCTAAAATTGGTGAACTTCAGTATAGTGTGTATCTTGTCATATGACAGTTTTTGAGTGCTTATTTAATTATATGTGATACTGCTGCTCACTGTAAGAATGAGACCATTTCATAAATAACTGTGTTAAGACAGGAATTCCTATGGGTGTTATGACTCTTTCATTACCTTTTCTAAAATTCTTCTGTTTGCATTTATTATACATACTATGCTAGGGCTACAAAGAACTATTGTGAAGGCCAACCTCCACAATGTATTTAATGTTTAGCTTAAGCAGTTCATGTACTTAGCCAGGATGTGTTTTCAGAGAAAAAGTGTGAAGAAAGTGTTTTATAGGTGAGCTAAGACAGACTTGATTTCACTTTCCAAATCACTTTTACAGAAAAATGGTAACTAGAAGTTATCCAACTAACATTAATGCATTTGCATTAAGTACTCTAATATTTGTGCCTCATACTTGCTATGTATCAAAGTATTGGCTTCTGTCTGAATGTGTTAGAATATAATGCTATGAGCCTTGGTCAAGTTGTAGCCTACATTATTGTAGGCATTTTCTACTGACTAAAAGTTCCCTGCAGTAATGTTTGCCTGCTCTGTCGGCACTTGGATACATCCCTTCAGGGCCCATCAATTTTTTTATATCCAGTTTGCTTAAATATTTTCCAACCTGATCTTCTTCCACTGAGGGTTTATCTTCCTTCCAGCCTTTCCCCCTGGTCTGTCGGGCCTGGGTTTCCTGAAGTCAGGTCTTGCTAGTAAAGACTGAGGCAAAGAAGGCATTCAGTACCTCAGCCTCTTCCATGTACTGTGTTACCAGGCCCCCTGCCCCACTCAGCAGCAGGCCCACATTTTGCCTCATCTTCCTCTTGCTGCTTACATACTTGAAGAAGCCCTTCCTATTGCCTTTGACATTCTTGAAGGGTCTTTTATCATAATACATGCTGTGCTGTAAGCTGTGCTTGGAAGCATAGGAGATAGGGTGGACAAGTCCATAGTTTTTTGTAGTTTTGACTGCTTGTGTTTCTCTTGCTTCACAAAGATTCTAACTGACAGAACAGGATAAAATGCTTCCTAAACTGTTTATACAGGTAGTGACAGTGGTTGAGCTGAGATGCAAGCTAATTTTTCTAGGCTATGTTGGTTGACTGTCAGTTAGTAGCTCTGTACATGTGGTTGCTATGAAGGTATAGACAAGCTAATGTTCACTTCTGGGAAGGTTTAATCATTAAGATGCCAGATTAGGACATGGAAGCCTTGTTTTGATTTCTGACTTTGTCAGCATTCTCTTGTGACTTTTAATCTCATAAGATTATTCAGACTGAAGAGACCTCAGGTCATCTAGTTCAATCTCCGGCACAAAGGAATAAGGTGAAGCTACCTAAGCTTATCAGCTAACTCTTGAAAAAACCCTAAGAATGGAGACATTCATAGAATTAAAATTATCAAGGTTGGAAAAGACCTTAAAGATCAAGTCCAGCTGTCAACCCAACACCACCATGCCCCACTAAAGCATGTCCTGAAGTGCCACATATACACCTCTTTTGAACGCTTCTAGGGATGGTGACTCCACCACCTCCCTGGGCAGCCTGTTCCAGTGCCTGACCACTCTTTCAGTAAAGAAATTTTTCCTAATACCCAGTCTAAACCTCCCCTGGTGCAACTTAAGACCGTTTCCTCTTGCCCTATGGCTAGTTACTTGGGAGAAGAGACCAGCGCCCTTGTAGCCACAACCCCCTTTCAGGTAGTTGTAGAGAGCAATAAGGTCTCCCCTCAGCCTCCTCTTTTCCAGACTGAACAACCCCCATTCCCTCAGCCGCTCCTCAGAAGACTTGTGCTCCAGACCCCTCACCAGCTTTGTTGCCCTTCTCTGGACATGCTCCAGCACTTCAGCATCCTTCTTGTAGTGAGGGGCCCAAAACTGAACACAGTATTCAAGGTGTGGCCTCAAGCAGGGCTGAGTACAGGGGTACAGTCACTTCCCTGCTCCTGCTGGCCCCACTAGTTCTGATACAGGCCAGGATGCTGTTGGCCTTCTTGGCCACCTGGGCACACTGCTGGCTCATGTTAGGCCAGCTGTCAACCAGCACCCCCAGGTCCCTTTCCGCCAGGCAGCTCTCCAGCCACTCCTCCCCAAGCCTGTAGCGTTGCATGGGGTTGTAACTGAAGTGCAGGACCTGGCATTTGACCTTGTTGAACCTCATACAGTTGACCTCAGCCCATCGATCCAGCCTGTCCAGATCCCTCTGCAGAGCCCTCCTACCTTCAAGCAGATCTACACTCCCACCCAGCTTGGTGTCATCTGTTTAAGCCACGAGCTGCCAGTTTCTCTAGAAGAATGCTGTGGGAGATGCTGTCAAAGGCTTTACTAAAGTCCAGGTCAACAACATCCACAGCCTTTCCCTCATATACTAAACAGGTCACTTGGTCATAGGAGATCAGGTTGGTCAAACAGGACCTGCTTTTCATGAACCCATGCTGGCTGGGCCTCATCCCTTGGTTGTCCTGCACATGCCCTTGTGAGCACCCTCGAGATGAGCCTCTCCATAATCTTCCCCAGTACTTGAGGTCAGGCTGACAGGCCTGTAGTTCCCCAGATCCTCCTTCCAGCCTTTCTTGTAGATGGGTGTCACATTGGCAAGCCTCCAG
>NW_010545701.1:17054-19267 GCF_000687285.1 Phaethon lepturus
GGATGATGGAGAGTGGCTTGGCAAGCTCCTCTGCCAGCTCCCTCAGTACTCTTGGGTGGATCCCATCCAGCCCCATGGACTTGTGAGTGTCCAGGTGGCATAGAAGGTTAACTGCTTCTTCTGGATTATGGGCAGTTCATTCTGGTCTCCATCCCTGTCTTCTAACTCAAGGAGCTGAGCACCCTGAGTATACTTAGTTATTAAAGACTGAGGCAAAGGCAGCATTAAGTACCTCAGCCTTTTCTTAACCTTGGTGACAATGTTTCCTCCCACATCCAATAAAGATGGAGAGTCTCCTTGGCTCTCCTCTTGTTCTTAATGTTTTTGTAAAAACATTTTCTTATTGTCCCAATGTTTTTACAAATATTAATAACAAGGAGTGCCAAGAATCTCATGGTGAAAAAAATTCTCCTCTTATCGAGGGTCATATATACACTTTTATACACACTGTCACTCGTCTCACACTTTACTAGGCACCACTGAAGAGCCTGGGCTCCACCTCTTTGATAAGCAAGCAGTCTATAGTAGGTCTCTCCAAAGCTGCTTCTGTTCCAAGCTGAATAAGCCTGGCTCCCTCAGCTTCTCTGTACAGCATGTGCTCCAACCTCTGACCAACTTAGCTCTGCCCTCAACTTGCTCAGATTTGTCAATCTTGCCTGTAGTGGGGGCCTCAAAACTGGTTGTGGTATTCCCTATATGGTCCCTTCCTGTAAGAGAAGGACATGCTCCTGTTGATACAGCCCAGGATGCTGTTGGACTTCCATGCTGCCAGGGCACACTGCTGGCTTGGCTTCAGCTTGCTGTCTGCCTAGACCCTCTAGGGTTTTTGTAGAGCTAGTCCACAGCCAACAAGTCCCTGGTCAGTATGGTTGCAAAAAGGTTCATTTGTGTTCCAGATGTTGGAGAAATGAGGACAAAGTTCTTGCCTGTTGTCTTTACTTCTACTTGTTCTGGTTTTATATTAACTTATCCTTTTCCTTTGTCTTTCTGCAGTTAACCCAAGAAATACAAAAATGTTAATTTTGGATGTTTTATATCTCTTCAGTTTGTAGCAGATTTATAAAAAGAATGCAAACTCATCCACTGAGGCAGAGCCTGATAATATACTTCTAGTATACAATTACCAAATTTTCAGCCAATTAGTTTCTTAATGTTCCATTAAACATAGTTCATCTTTTTAAAATGGATGTTAAATGTTGGTTTCAAATACATGTACGGGAAGGTCATCAAATACAGTGTTTAAGTACATTGTGTGATACATTAGAAATAGAGGTCATGTGTGGGTTGATTTCCCCCAAAACTTCAGAACCTAGGTAAAACTTTCACAAGTACTAAAGGGGGAATACTGCTGGGTTTGAGTTCTTCAGTTTTAAATGTACTTGTAGTATTTGAAACTTATGAACATACTGTTCTTAGCTTTGGGAGAGTTGTTTGGTGTTAACTAGCAAAAATAGTAAAGGAAAGATTAGAGCTGTGAAGTTGGATTTGGCTGTGCTATTCTATTGGGTTTTGGTGCTTTTGGAAGAAGGCCTGTAGGGTTGGTCAGAAGAAAGATGCAGCTTCTCACAGAGGAAAACTGTAACAGGATTTCTCAGTTTGCGAATTCTTGACACTATCTTCAGGAAAAAAGAGTGGAAACAAGCTAATAAATGTAAACTGGCTAATAATTCCGGGAGTAGGACTAAAAATGATTGTGCTCTAAACTCTTGAATTAACTAGAGGGAGGGGAGGACATGAGGGAGAACATGAAGTAGTAGCTCAGTTGTTATGACTGGATGCAAACATGAAACTGATTGCTTGAAAGAAACTTCTGTGATAGCTACTATAAGTTTCCATGCTACTACTTAACAAAAAAAGCTTGCCATGTTGTGTCTAGCATGGTGAGGTTGGGGACAGGGCTGTTGTGAAAAATTATGCAGAAGGATTCAGGGAGTTTGATGCCTTTGAGAATGGCTTTGGTACACTTTTCTACTATCCCTTTTCATTTCTAGAATGATAATAAGGCTGCAGTAACTCCTTAGTCCCCTGATCTTTTTGTAGTTTGTATATCTGAGCATGTATTCTGAGTGAAGCTGAGGCCTGCAGTCTGGCTTGTTTGGTTGTTTGAAGGAGCCATGCTTGTCCGATTCTCTGGATAGTGCTTTATTATGAGAAATCAGAGTAAACGAGCAAAGCAAAGATGAACAATCTAGCATGCATGTGTAAATTGGGGG
>NW_010545701.1:19307-45267 GCF_000687285.1 Phaethon lepturus
CGGGGGAAGGAGAGATGGCTGTCCTGCTTTTTCCAGTATTGGAGGAGGATCTACTGCTGACAAAAAGCTATGCGAGGTGAATTTTTCATCTGAGTTATGGCTGGTAACTGTGGGTCAATTTTTTTTCCCTTTTGTCTAATGCACTTGAATATTTTGAGGAAACTAATTCATGAAGAAATGTTCTTAATACCACTACTGTAGGAATTTTCAACAGGCTTTTTTTTTTTTTGCAGATGGCTTGACTGCTCTTTCATTTTCCATTAGTTCCTTGACTGTGATTGGAATGTTGGCAGCTATCACTTACACAGTAAGTTGTTATGCAAGTGTTTCAGCTCTCTATGATACTTAAAGTGATCACAGACTATACCTGTATGGAAAACTGTCATCATGCTACGTAGCTTCAACAGTGTCCTCTATCTCTGGATTTTCATGGTTTGAAACACTACTTCTAACTTGGAATGAGAGTTAACTTTTTTACTGCAAGTTTGAAAACTGCTGTTTCAGTACTTGAGCATAAATCAGACTTAATTTCAATGTGTTTCTGCAAGGGGAGGTCATGTTATTCCTTATGGCTTGTAACATGTCAAGAGGCTCCTCCTGCTTTTAGGCCTCTGTCTCTTTCTCTATCCAACAATGGAGAACCAAATACTGCTTTTTTTATTCATTGAACATATAATGTAGACTTGGTCTGGCTAGTCTAATACACTAAATATAACCTTTACTACAACTTTTCTACATTGATTTCTTTTTTTATCTTTGCAGAGCTTTCCAGTGAAAAGTCTGGCAGAATAGCTTGACTTGTAGAGAAGTATGCAAAATGTTCTTCATCATAACTTTTGCCTTTTGTAAAAGGCTGTTCTTCAATAAATGAAAAAGCAATGACTTTAACAGAGCATTGCTTCACAGCTCTCTTTCTAGAATTTGAGTAAGGGTAAATTTATATGCATGTCAGGATTCAGTTTTAGGTATGAAAGATTCTATGAAGAATCTGCAGCATCTTCTGTGATGTGTGCCTTAGATCAGGAATAGCTAAAAACTTAAAAGAAAGTAGAGTTTGAAACTGTTTAGAGACTTGTTTTCTAAAGCCTGGTAAATAGTCTTGTTAGTCCTAGGCATGCAACTAAACTACTGCACTACTTTCTATAGAAAGATTCAGAAGCGCTCATTCTGTAACTGATTGTAAATCATATGATTAAGGCTATGCAAGTTCAACTGCTTGACTCTTGTTTTTATGTGCAAAGGGAGGGAACCATTTTAACTTATTAGCTTTTTTATTGCTTGCAACTCATCTTCATATGATGGTTTATTCCATGCATTTCTTACATCAAAAGTGGCAATTGGAATAGTTTGGCCAACATCTGATGTTCACATAGTTACTTGCTTTTCCCATCTGTTCTATTTCTTCAGTCACTGGATAATCAGACTGTCTGTAACGTATTAACCTGTCATTGAGGTAAAAGTTCACAACAAAGATGGAGCTGTAAAGCTTAAGTTAACTGTAGACAAAGCTTTAAAACTTCTGAGAAGTCAGTGTCTTCCTGATAGATTTTTATCTTTAAGTTCATGTCCTTGCTAAAATAGCTTTCTCTTCCATTGCAGTCTGGCTCTAACATAGTATAGTTGTTCCCACATAGCTTTGCTAGTGAATTCTAAGTGGCTCTATAAAAATAACTCATGCAGTAAGTTGTGGGTTTTTTTGAAGCATTGCTAGCCAAAGAGATGTCTTGTGGTCAGGCAAAGGATAAATGGATGAAACTGTTGTAGAACAAGGATACATGAAAGAGGGAAGCGTTTTAGTGATAAAAACAAACTGGGTAAGGGGGTAAAGTACCTGTTCAATGCTACCTTTAGACTCTTAAATCTAAATTGACTAACAAGCATATCTAATCATTTTTTGTCTCTTCATACTGGTGACTTCAGCTGGTATATATTAGAGTAGGATTATGGGAGGCAATTCAGTACAGGTTTTTAGATGTGTCAGAACACTGGCAGCTTGGTGATGAGGCTCTGTGCAGTAGGTGGGAGAGCAGTTGAATCAGCCAGTAGGTACCTCTGGTAACCTGAACTGCCATCAGCCCTATTGACTAAGTGCTTTAATTTCACCTGAATCATAAACTTTATTACTTTAAGCCTTTTATGAGTGACGTGGGTCACTAAATCATTCAGGTTATATGCTGACATTTAGATCATGTGCTGGTCAAAAAAGATCTAGACCTTCACTTAAAAGCTAACATGTTACTACGTGTTAAATTTGTTTCCCTTAATTACGGAAAGAAAGATTAATCTCTTGTTCAGTTACATTACTGCAGAGCATGTGTAGTGGTTTTTAACCTCCATGAGAGTAACATTAAGAACAAACTCATTAGCTGGGAGAACATCCTCAGTGTTTCTTTCCCAAACAACTACCTAAGTATTTTTTTTACAACTCTTAGTAAATATCTGTAAGCATCTAAAATGCTAGATTGTTTTGTTTAGCACAGATTTATTGCTGACTGAAATGTAAACCAAGTTTTAAAAAAGTAGCATTTAGAAGTTTTTAATTTATTCCTGCTAATATTCCCTACTTCTGATGTTATTTCGCTATTTATTCTTGAGCACAGACTGGTTATAGGCACCGAATATGTGACTTCCATTTAATGTTCAGTAACTTCAGGGCGCTGTTGTCTGTGTGGGTTCTCAGATGAAGACAATACCTCTGTCCTCAATGTTGTTGCCTTAGTCTTACTGTATTTAGGACTTGCACAAATGCTTGATGTTCCACCTCATTTACCACCCAGTATGAGAACTAAAGTAGTCTTCTCTGAATGCCTTAATTACTAAGATTTCTAGGCTCATTTGCTGTTTTGAAAACTTCAACCGGGCTCTCCATGTAAATCCTTGGAGCATGGAATTACTATTTACTTTAAATGCTCTACTTGATCATTCTGAAACTATCCTTTATGTTTTACAGTAGGTATTGAGACAGGGTGGAAGAAATGGAGGAGCTATTTCACAGAAGTTTTTAGGGATGAACTCACACAGGAGGTGGTTGTTGTCTACCTCTGATATGAGTGTGTTTTTGTCACTGCAGGCAATTGTAGAACCTTATGTTGAAACAGTGAGCTGGCTTTGATACATGTATGGACCAGGGCACAAATGTGTTGTGAACAGTGAAAACCACATATTGGGTCTATGTTCTCAAAGTTGGAGCAGGAATAGATTTTTTTCTTATGCTCTTGTGCTTTCATAACACTTTGCCCACTGCCAGTGATGTTCAGACTTCCATGCTTAGAGCAGTTTCTACCTATAATGTCATGACCGCATGACCAGTGCTGTTCTCATGGTCTGAAGAGTGAATTGCAAGCATGACCTAGGCAGCATATGGATGCCATGTACCTGCATTCCAGTTAATGTTGCAGGCTGGGCTTTTCCCAGTGGTATGGCTTAATGCAAAAGTTGCTTCCGTAGTGAAAAGTTCCTGGGCTGTCACATTCCCCTAAGTCTCAGGGAGAGATTGTCCCAGAGTGTAGCCTCTCGGTCTCTACCAATTTGGATTACTCAACTCCCTGCACTTGGGAGGAGGAGCAGCATGATTCTGGAAGGAGTAACTGTTTTTCTCTAGATAACTTCCCACTTATTTGAGTTGTGGATTCTTTTTGCTGTTAGTCCTGTATATAAAAAAAGATTGCTTCTAGATAAAAGATAAAACAAAGGCACATCTGTGAGGCATGGTCTGTAATGCTTACCTCCTGACAAGTAAGTAGTTGTGCTCCTGTATTTTTCAGCCTCCTGCATGCCTATCAAATTGTTTGTCCTAGTTTCTAAAGGTGGGAGGCCTTTGTGCATAGTCATCAAACCACTGTTTGATAATCAGTGGTAGATTTTTTTTTAAGTACCAAAAGAGAATACCTTTTATATAAGGGTGAGCACAAGAAAAGAGACCCCTAATTCAAAACACTCCACAAATGCTTAGCAGATTCTAGAAAAAAGGGTAGAGAGAATAGATGAGGACACAATGTGTGGTAGCTGAGTTCCCTTGTCTCTAACAGAGGTGTTCTCACATCTTTGGTTTATACCAATTAAGAGTTGAGCATTTGTAGTACAGACATAACTGAATTTTTTTGATGTCCCCCTGAATTACGAACATTGTCAGTCTGTTCCACTGCCAGTGCCGCAATTACAGTGTTAAAGGGAAGCTAGGAACAGGTGTATCTGGTCTTCTGTATATTCATATTCACCTTCTTACTCTAAAGAAGAAAATCTATTATAAATTAACATCTAATGAAGGTTGTATTGTGATAAGACATGTTAACAAATACTTTCATGTCTAATTAAGAATGATTTTACATTGAATGCCTACTAGTTTAGCAGAAAGTACTAAAAGTAAATAGGAATGCTGTGCCTGCACTGACTGCAGTTGACTGATTTAATCTTAATGTTTTTTGTGGAAGAGTACCATAAAACAGATGAATCAAGTGATTCTATTTAAGTTGCTTGGAGTACAATTTATCCGTTCTACAATTAGTCAAATGTATGTTAACATTTCTGCTTTGTGTGGCCTTCAGTGTGAGGAATTAGATTATGGCTGTTTTAAAATTTCAGTTTTGCATTGTGGAAATATACAACACCTGAGAAGTTGAGGAAAAGAAGCTTTGGCACTGGCAGCAGGCAGCCTTGAGTTTGAGTAGATGTTGAGAGCAAAAGCTCATTTCTGCATGTGTATGCTCCTAGGCTTTCTCTATGAAAGCATATTCTCCTGCTTCCACAGGAAGATATGTGTAGGGAGGTGGTGTTATTCAGATTAGCTACAGTTTAAATTATGGAACTAACAAATTTACCCCAATGACTAATGTAGTTAAAATATGATCTTAAGGAGTACAGTCAGCACTGATCCAGTGTTCTGGGCCTCTCTTTAAGGTCTGGTTTGATTTAATGTATTACTCTGAAGTACATGGTAAGCTATTTGTGCAACAAAAGAGACTTATCGAACCACACAATATTGTAACATTTGGTATGTTGGGTTTTGGGGGGTCAGGGGGTGGATGGGGGCAAGACAAATTGAAGCATCATGCTGGACCAGAGTTGCTGACAACTGAGGACTTGTGTTACTGAGTATGATAGAAAGGTAGGTAACACTACTGTTTGATGTGGTTGTCATCATATTAGCTTGCTGGTTTTCATTTTCAAAATCAATTCACTAAACTTGAATTAGAAGAGCTTTTCTCATAGTTTGAGGGGAAAAATGCAGAATTTCACTGATTTGTGAGTGTCCTGGTTTCAGCCAGGACAGAGCTGGTTTTCTTCACAGAAGCTAGTGTGAGACTGTGTTTTGGATTTGGGATGAGAAACTGTTGATAACGTGCTGATGTTTTGGGTTGTTGCTGAGCAGTCAAGGACAGTCCAGCTTCTTGTGCTGGCCTTCCAGTGAGCAGGCTGGGCGTGCACGGGGAGCTGGGAGGGGACACAGCCGGGACAGCTGACCCAGACTGGCCAAAGAGATATTCCCTACCATACGACGCCATGCCCAGTACATAAACTGGAGTTGGCCAGGGGGGCGGAAATCGCTGCTCGGGGACGGGCTGTCGATCACCAGGTGGTGAGCAATTGCTGTATTGGGCATCACTTGTTCTTGTACATTCCTTTGTTGGTATTACCATTGCTGTTTCCTTCTCTCTTTCTGTCCTATTAAACTGTGTTTATCTCAACCTACGAGGTTTTTTTTTCCTAATTCTCTCCCCCGTCCCACTGTGGGACGGGGAGTGAGTGAGCGGCTGCATGGTGCTTAGTTGCTGGCTGGGGCTAAACCACAACAGTGAGCTTCTCCCCAGCTTCTGAATGGGGCAGCATGAAAAATCCCTGCTTATTGTAGGGGAGTTGGAATAGGTGACCTTTAAAGGTCCCTTCCAACCCAAACTATTCAATGCATTATTCTAGGAAATACACTGTTAAAGGCAAAGATGCTAAAGAAATAAAACTTACTTTTATGAAAAATTCCTGAATTTCTCAATTTATGTGAAATGCTAGTTATGAATTTGGGGAGGGATTAGTAATACATGTTGAACCTGAAAGCACCTCATCCCTGAAGATAGATCACTGGGAGAGTACTAACATAGAAATTACCAGCTTAAGGAGTTAATGTAAAAGCTGCTTCCCCCAGGGAAGGTCAGGGCTTCCTCAAACCTACTTCCAGTGATGACTTAATACAGAAGATGGTGTGTATTTCTGCAGATGCTCTTGGTTAAAAGCAAGAGTTACTGTAAGTATTAGATTTGAATTCAAGCTTTACGCTTGCTATGAAATATCTTCAGGAGTCAACAGCTAAAACTTGAATAAAAGAACAAAATAAATGTTTTATGGCATTTCTTAACACCATGCCATTCAAATGAGAATAGAAATGAGATGCAAGGAAGATGATTGGGGAGGAATAAAAGGAGCATTTAAAGAGAGGATCTTAACTCCTCACTTTAAGTAGAAAACAAATTGGCTTGTTCTGTTTAGTTTTCCATGTGATGACACTTGGGACAGCCCTGCAGAATAGGGCAACTGTGGCTTCTTTGGACCTGTGACAGTGTCTGGCTGTGAGCTGTGTGGTTCTTGAGTCTGAACCTTTTTCAGTGGTGTTGGCCTTCTATAGGAGAAACAGAGCTTCTCTAACACTTGATTGCAAAGGGAGGTGAAAGGTATCTAGCATGAGGCTAAACATTTTGAAGATAGTGTGTAAGGATAAGCTAGAACAGACATTTTAGTTGTATTTGACATGTCACTCACCTTATTAAAAAGTCCATAGCAGTAAAGTCTCAAATTGCCTCTTACATTTGCACTACAAACTTTTGTTCCATTAACTTTGTTTCTGTTTTTATTATAACCATTCTAATAAGTTTTTCTTCCTAAGGTACTTGTTTTATTAGTAGGTGGGCACATAACTGCATTGTCTAAATTTTCCAAAAATGCACAACTTTCTGTGGATTCTAGCAAACTTCCAGGTTAGGACCAAAAAATAAAAAACTATTGGATGTGTGGTAAAGCTGTTTTAACATCATGATTTGTTTTGAAATTTAGTATAACTAACAAGTTAGGTGATGACTGTTTCTCTACCTTATTCATATTACTAGAGTAAAAAAGTAAATCAGAATTCTGAAAGCAAGTTTATGGACAGAAATGCATAGCACTTAACTCCTGAAGCTTCAAAAGCTGTGTTCTGAAGAACACTTTTGAAATAAACTGTTTTCAAAGTAATTCTTCCGACTTCAGCCTTCAGCTCTTGACACACTAGTACACTGTTAAAACATGCTACCATACCTTATCAGTGATGTACATTTTCCAAATTCCCATTGGAAAGCAAAACCTCACTCACATTGAGGGTCTCCCAGACAGAGTCTCTTCCTCAGTGAAGTGGGTAGAAAACTGGCTGAATGGCTGAGCCCAGCAGATGGTCATCAGTGGCATGAAGTCTAGTTAGAGACCACTCACTAGGTATATGCCAGGGGTCAGTACTGGGTCCAGTCCTGCTCAACATGTTCATTAATGATCAAGATGGAGCAGTACCTTCAGCTAGCTTGCAGGTGACACAACTGGGAGGAGTGGCTGATACTCTAGAGGGTTGTGCTGCCATCCAGAGGGACCTTCACAGGCTGGAGAAGTGGGCTGACAGGAACCTCATGAAGTTCAACAAGGGCAAGTGCAATGTCCTGCACCTGGGGAGGAGCAAACCTGGTCACCAATATGCAGGGGACCACGCAGCAGGAGAGCAGCTTTGAAGAGAAGGACCTGGGGGTGCTGGTAGACACCAAGTTAATCATGAGCCAACAATGCGCCTTTGCCACAGGGAAGGCTAATGGTATCCTGGGCTGTGTTAGAAGTAGTACTGCCAGTGGGTGGTTGTGGAGGTGATCCTTCCCCTCTACTCAGCCCTGGTGAGGCTAGACCTGGAGCACTGTGTCCAGTTCTGGGCTGCTCAGTACAAGAGAGATGGAACTATAGGAGGAGGTCCAGTGACGGGCCACAAAGATGATTAAGGGACTTTCCTGCTGTGAGGAAAGACCGAGAGCACTGTTTAGACAAGAGGAAGGCTCAGGGGAAAACTTGTCAATGTGTAAAAGCCAGGCTTTTTTTAGTGGTACCCAGTGATGGGACCAGAAGTGAAGAAACTGAAACATAAGAGGTTCCCTCTGGGCGTAGGAGACTCTTTTTTGCTGTCAGTATGGCAGATCACTGGCACAGATTGCTCAGATTGCAGAGACTCCCTCCTTGGAGATAAATTTAAGAGCTAAATGGACATGATCCTGGGCAAGCAGCTCTAGGTGACCTTGCTTGAGCGGAGATGTGTTGGACCAGATGACCTCCAGAGGTCTCTTTAAACTCAGGGCTTCTGCAGTCTGTCCACTATGTGGCCCTGCAGGATTTAGTAGTGGTACTGATGCGTGGCACTTAGTGTTGTACCTCATGGTGTGAGGTGTTCTCTGTTTCAGCTTGGCTCTAGCCTATGAGAAGTTTGAGGGGACAGTGATTGACAATAAGATGTGTTCTTTATTTGACGTATTTAATTCCAAAATTCTGTTTTTTCTGTTACAACCTCATTTAACTCCTGTTGGAGAACTTTTTGTTCCATCACAGCTGTTTTGTGAGAAAATGTTAGATACTTTTATTATTATTTATTTACCTCAGTACAACTAATGCTTAAAAAGTGTAGTGGGCACTTTGAAAAACAGGTTGCAATATTTTTTGAAAGGTAGGTAGTTTTAAGTTTTAGTAGCTACTAGCTCTTGCAAGACTATTCTATGTTAGAGGATAGTAATAATTTTTAATTTGGGTGGCAGTTTTCAGAAGCTCCTTGTGTAAGTGGATGGGAGAATATGCCTTTTCGGGGCTGGGGGAAACAATGACAACAAAACAACAAACTAGAACAAACATTTAATACTTACCCTTAATCTAAACAATACAGATTACTTTTCCATTGTTTTATGACTTCAAAAAGTCAGTTGTACAAGAAGTAAACTTGCATACTTCTGTGAATGGATGTAAAAATATGAAAGTATTTCTTAGCTGCGGAAACTGCAGTTTCCTGTTACTAACTTTGAGCTTTTCCTGTGACTAACTTTGAGCTGATCCTTATTAGCATGGTCTTGTAGAATATAATACTAAAACTTACACTTCATGTTGCATTTCCTTGCTAAATACACTGAAGAGTAGTCCTCTTGACACTGGCACTTTGGAAGGCTAGGAAGGGGCAAGAAAGATGCAACTAGGGAAGCTGTGTATTTGAAATTTTTAACTTTATAAGGGGAAATAATAAAATAGTGGTTTTGTCAAAAGCTTACATGAAATCTACAAATTTTCACATATGTTAATATTACTGACAAGAGCATAAGTATAGATGTCACTTCTCAAGTACACGCAATATTTAAATGAGTAATGTTTAAACTTATTTCTTGGTATGGCTCAATTTTCAACATTATCTTGAATTAGTAGTTGCTTTTCTGTTTTAAAGCGTTAATAACAAAGTCTACTTTTTTGGTGTTACATAATGCCTAATACTAAAGTACAGCACTTGATATTTGAAATTGTGTTGTAAGAAATGTGAACAAGTGATCCTCAGTGGGGCTCTGCAAATCCATGACCTTGATGATATATACTGACAGTTTACCTTGTCTATAAATGTGGAATATAACAAGAACATGAGAAATCAGGGCTGTGGTGCTTTGTTTGAAACAGTTTCACAGATGAAGTAGTTTGCATCTATTCTTTCTCTTATGTGTTTTGCATTGAAATGGTTTTACATTGCCTTAGGTATTAATACAATAGTTGTTAGCTCCAGATTGCTATCTGAATTCAAGGCAGAATAACTTATTAATCACACAATGATAGACAGATTAATTTTTGAGTCATCTTGTGCATCTCGTTTAGCATGTCCTTGAAGGATCATTATAATTGGCCCTGTAATTTTTCCAAAACATTTAATAAGCATTATTTGATTTCTTAGGAAACTGTAGAGCCATCCTTTTTCCTCCATCCTGAAAAAGGAGATGTTACAAAGCTGAGTTTGCCTACTGACAAATTTAATGACCTTTTCACACCTAATTTTTGTCCAGAATATGATTTACTTCTCTTGCAGTTGACTTGAGCCAAAAAGCTTAAAGCCTTTTATAATCTATCTAACTTAAAAGTACTCGTTTACTACTGACTTTCTAAGTAGACATCAAACAGTTATTGAGAAGTCCAGAAGTTAGTAGCATTCATGGTCATTACCACTTAATCACTTCAATGTCGATTCTTATATATAAGAAATGTAGTTATTTGATTATGTTCACTTCTCCATGAAGCAGTAAATAACTGACATAGCTAACCAATTTGAGTGTTCTTTTAACAGTCTGATTCCTACTACACTCTGAACTGTAGATCTTAAACTGCTGAATCAATAATAGTTTTGTAGTTTGAGATTTTCAGTTGCAGCTTGAAAGGAGGTTAATCTTTTTGGTTGCTCTAAGCCTGATGTTCTACTAAGCCTGATGGAGCAATGCAGAAGATGGCAACTGGGCAAAATAGTTATATTCAGTATTACAACTGAGTCAGAGTTAACTTTTTTACAGATTATATGTCCAGCAAGCACAAGTTCACTATGCATAGTAGAAAAACTGTAGTGTAGAGGCTGTTATATTTGGTTTCTGCATCTTATAAACCTTGACTGCATTTTTTGTGCATTTAAACTTTGACAAATAAATGATACAATCTTTCAATCTGTATGGAGAGAAAACATTAATATGATAAATGAAGGTGAATGTGTAGCAAGATACTGTAGTGATGAATGTTAGAGAAATAAACAAGTGCTCAATGTGCTGTTTGTGTACAACAGAGCATGGAATAAATGCTGTACTGAACATACCAGTTCAGTTTGGTTAGTCTGTTCCACGCTTTGACATATCTTTTTATAACAATGTTACTGGAAAAATTTATGTGCTCTTATAGCAACTGAGTATTGGATACTAAAACTTACGATGAAAGAACTGAGATTTTCCTAGTTTACATATTGAATGATTTTCCAAGCTGTATGGCATGAGCTTTTCCAAAAAAACAACCAAACCTAACTGTCCGTGAGATGGTCTGCCATCTTCAGATGCATTTAGGAGGCTTTCTCCTTTACTCTTAACAATTTAAGGAGGATGCGTGAAGCACTGTCACCGTTTGCCACTTAACAGTGTTCTAGAAATAAGATTCTTGAATTCCAATTTCTATCTTTGAAGTGTTAGTATGTGTAGATAGCTAGAGATGGAGACAGATGAACGTGAGAAAGTAGATTACTATTACTTGTAGAGTCAGATTACCTTTCAAGAAAGCTGTGCAGTCTAGGTGCACAGAGAAGAAAGGTACAGTTTCAAGAAAGGTGGAGCCCTAGTTCCGTTTACACAAGCTCAGAAGTGTTGCCTGTATTGGTATGGCGTATGAAAGCACACCACACTTGAGACTACTTAATTGGACTAGCCTACCTGCTCCATGAGAAGCAATGCTGACAAGGGTGCATTGTATCCATATGAAATGTAGTTCGGTTGCCTATACTGAAAACTATCAATTGCTATGAGGGATAAAAAGGTATCATAATGTGACTTCACTTATGCCTAACATAATTCAAATAAAAAACTAATTAGGCTAGGAATACAGAAAATCTCTTCTATAGGTGTATATTCTTGAAATGGAGGTGGCTTTGTGGGACATCTATATTGAAACTAACTCGTACTTGACTTATATTTCTTTAAAGTGCTGTGTATCCTAAACTAGAGTTTAGCTGCCTTTTAACTTGAATAGATGCATTTTTTTGGTCACAGTCTAGTTGGTAGAATGGAACATTTTGTCTTTCAGAGTCACACTTTCAGGTGAAGTCTTGAAACAAGCTGTTGAAAGAAAATAGGAATTTGAATATTTGTATCTTTGAAGTTGTGAGCATTTCTTCTTATGCCTCATACAGTGCTAATAGCCATCTCTTTTCTTATTTGGCTGTTTGATGTGATTTCGCTAGAGGGCAGTACTATGCAAGAAATGTTTGTCAATATTCCTACACTTTTTGTACAACCTATATATACACACCTTTTAAAATACCTCGGTGATAGCACTCAAAAGCCACATCTTCTTGAGATGCATATGTACAGAGAGACATCTAAAAATAAATGGAGTGGGGAATTTTTCTGCTATGCTACACAAGTAATTTCTGATAATTTCTTCAAGTCACAAGTTGAATTCTTAAATATCTTTAACCAGAAAAAGTTGGTAAACTACCTTCAATTACAGTGCTGGTTGTGTACTAAACTGATCAGAAACAACTTACCTGTTCTATTTGATTTCTAAGAAGGAGAGCGTATGCTGTTCTGGGCCACAAGTTAACCATCAGACCACATGTTACTAACTGACCATAGCAGATGGAGAAAGTGAAACATAATCAACTTCTAGTTAAACTCTAATGCCCAACGGCTTCAGGCTTTTTGCAGTAGGTGTTCAAAGTTAGCTTCTTGTTTAGCTCTTCTAAAGGCATTTGCTATATTAATGTCAATGTGGCTTTTTCTTTTCTGTGTTCTTCATGACTTATCTGTGTGCTTATGGCTGATCTGGTTGATTATTTGGTGTTCCCACCTTAATACACCCTTTTCTGTGGAACTCTTTAGTAGCTTGTACAATTTACAAATTTTATAATGGTTATGGTTTCCAGTGGAAAACCTTTCTGGATCTTTTTAATACTCAAGGGTTTATCCATGACAGTTGCTTGCTGCAACATCTGTAAAATGTGATTCTACCACTTGTCTGAACTTCACTTATTTTCTATCTTCTGCTTATGAGTGACTATTAGCATACCAGGCAACTAATAAGAAAGACTATTCCCTTATCTAGCCATGGGTCATGTGAGTTTGGCAAGTCTAAGGTGTTGTAAGATGCAGAGTCTTCAAGAGACCAAATGATCAGAGCAGCAGCTCTCCTTTCTAAATCTTAACTGTGGAATGACAGGAGAATAGCTGGATCTGCTGTGGACAGGATGGGAAGGAAAGGGACACAGGAGAAGTGAAGATTAAGCAAATTGGAAGCAATGCTCATGTAATCTTTATCGAGGTACTTTAGTCCTCTCTCTGGAGCATAGAGTATATTTAGGTTCTATGGCATGCTGAGAACACAGCTGGAGTATGCTTCTCACTGTTCTTCAATGCCTACTGATACTGCATAAAACCAGTATTGAACTAATTGTTGCTTTCATATGAGTTACAGGCTCCTGCTTTACTGATGACAGAGTTCTTTGCAAATTCCTGTCTCGGGCCTAGCTGCCACTTCTGTGAATAACAAATAAGGAAAAAGTCTCAAGAGCTTTGTTTAGACTGTTCTCTTTATCAGATAGGTAAGCTGGGTTTTTTGTTGCTTTGCTTAAGTTGTTCTGGTGGTTTTTTTGTCTTCTCCTTTGGAGTAGAAGGCCGCCTACTTCGAGATCTATGAAGTTGTAAATGTGAACTTCACCCATCCAGAGATATTATCTGTATTGGCTGTGGGCATACTCTGAAATCCAAATGGGACAGCTACTCATAGATGATGCCTCTAACCACTACTTACTAGGTAGGGTTTGGCTTTCCAGCCCTTAAGCTAAGAGCTCACTAACTGACAGGGGGTGACCTGTTATATGGATCACTTGTGGGGATTCAAGAGAGGCGAATCTTCTCTAAAAGTTGTTTTAACTACACAGACTTAATCGGTAACAGCAGAGATAGCAGACTGACACGTCAAAGACCTAACCTTGCAGCATGTGTTATTAGATCACAGCCTAAACAGTTTGGTACTAGATTCAGTTAATTTTGAAGAACCTATGTGGAAAAAACAACCACAGTTACACTAACTGCCTGTTATATTTGGATGACTGTTTTCACTCTTTAGTGCAGTGCTTCTCATCTGACTTAACACTTCTAGGCAAAGGTTGTCTAAAAATAAGTCCTGCAAACTGTTTCAGTGGTGTGAATGTGTCAAGACTTTAATTACTTGTTTTATCAAAATTCATGTATATAAACTAACTTGTCTTAACTACTTTAAAGGCTCTTCTGATCTGTTTTTATTCACATTACAAACTTTGAATCACCAATTTTTTTCAGGACTGAGACCTTTTTTTGGCTTTAGCATACAGCTTTGGTTTTCCTGTTCTATCTTTGATATGTTGTTTGCTTGTTGAGTTGCAGATGCCCAAAATAATAGCCCATGAATAACTTAACACTTGCACTAATCGAGGGGGTTAAAACTGTTCAGCACAGCCTTGAACTTCTATATCAGCCTGAAGGGAAATGCAGCCCTGAAACTGAGCTAATACAGCTTCTGTTCAGACCTGTGACACATCACATGAGATGACTCATCTTTCTGTCCTTCATTCTATATATTGATGTCTTGAAGGACCTATGTGGCTTTTCCTTCCTCTGATGATGGGAGGCTTACTTGCATAATCATCTCACTATTAGCATCTTTTGTTTTCAAGGAAGGAACTTAGACTGCCTTTATCACTAGCGCAAGCTTGATGTTTCAAGTATGTAATTCACATCTGCAAAAACAGCAAGACAATGCATCACTTTGTACAAAGCAAACTAACTCTTAAACTCAGATTGAGAGGATTTTAGTATGCTGAATTTTATTCCTTAACTGTTTCTGTTGAGTAAATAGTTGGTACCTGTTAGTTGATGTTAGCTGTTTGAAGAACAGGTGGAAGACTCTGCATAATGGTGAAATCTAATTGCTTCTAAGCTTAGGTTTGTAAAATTATGTATGTCTGTTGTCGCAGCAATCGCTCATTATTATATGTGTTTCTATATACTGAATGTCTTGGCTGTGGCTGGAAATGTTTTGGGTTCCACAGAGGGGCCTTGGTTAGATTGCATCCTGCATTCTAGTTATGAATGCAGGATGGTGTTTATACGTTCATCTAAATTCTGGAGTTATGCTCCTAGCAAGGCAGACCTGAGTGAGCTCTTCAGGGTCAATATGGTTCCAGTACTATTCAGTCTTCATAAATAATCTGGATGATGGGTTTGAATATATAGTCATCAAGTTTGAGAATGATATCAAACTGAGAGAAGTAGATAAAACAGAATGACGAGCCACCATAGAGACATTGACTGTTGGGAAGATTAGGCCAAAAAAGAACGGGATCAGATTTAGCAGATTTTAAGGCCTTTTCTCGGAATGAATTAATCCTAAGCAACAGGTCATGTTGGGTTCTGACCAGTTGGGGGATGCTCTGCTGAAAAGGACCTGGAAGTTCTAGTGGACAGCAAGCTGAGCGTGAGCCAGCAATGTGCCCTGCAGCAGAAGGGCAAACAGGATCCTGGGCTTGAATCAGCAAGAGCATAGGCAGTAGATCAAGGGATGTGATTATTCCACTGTACTTGGTAACTCCAAAACCACACCTGGGAATACTGTGTCTGGGTTTAGTCCCCCCGTTTAAGAGACTGGAAAACTGTAGACACTCCAGTGGAGGCTTGTGAAAGTGATTAGAGAATTGGAGAATGCAACCCATAAAGAAAGGCTGAAGGAATTCTTTCTTCAGGTAGAGGAGACAACTGGGGGAAACTGCTTTTTAGCTTTTGCAGATAGCAAAGCACCTTAATGCTCCCAAAGGACATACTTGAAAGGGAGAACTGAGCCGCATTTATAGACAGAGTTGTAAAGTCCAGTGTTAAGTTAATTCTTTTCCTTACCTGAAATACTTAGTCTTGTAGGTGGGCCTTGGAAAGCATAAAATTCCATTGCCATCACTAGCCTGTGATAAGAGACATCTTTCCCTTTTATAGCTTTTACAGAAAAAAATCTCTAACACAGGGACTGAAATCGCCTGTTACCTTTTGTAGCTAAAAAAAATTGAGTTTAACTTTATTTGGAACAGTCTGTAAACAGTGCTGCAAATACTTTTTTTTTTAGCTGTACTTTTGGGTGACAAATGAGGCTGTCAGCTGTGAAGTCCAGAAGTGCTGAGCAGATAGCTAATAGCCTACCTTTATTCTCTAGGAGTCTATGGTAAAACCAATTCTAATACTTTATAGCTATGCAAAAAAAGTCATGTAGTGCAAGTTTTCAGAGATCTAGCTGAATGTGTTCTTTGCTAATGTATACTTCATGAAATGTTTGAAGGAAAATATTTTTCTCCTACCCTTAAATGCTTTAAAGTGATTTAACAGGTACCACTGTTTCCTTGGGTTTGAAGCCTGTTGAGACATACATATGCTGTCTGCTTGTTGAACTTACCTGACACTGTTCCAACAATTTACTGGTAATTGTCACTCTGAACATAAGAAATCTAATTCCACAGTAAGCAAAAAAGGCTGTCAGACTGCTTAATTCCTGTTTTGTGCTTTTGTAGCCTAATACTTGGAGGAATGCTTCTTGAAATCATGGAATATTGTTGCTTGCAGAGTAACTGAAGTGTGTGGGATCAGTGTCAGATACTTCTATTGAAATGGTTATTAATTTAAAGAGTTAATGTGGTTTAGAGGTACAATAATAGTAAATTATATCCCTTTGTTAACGGGGCTTAGAAATAGGTGTTGGTGGTGGGATATACAGCCTGTTGAAAAATACACCAAAACAGTGGTATGCTTTTAGTACAATAAATGTCATCAGTATGTCCTGAGTAGGTTCTTAAGCAGGTCAAATCAAGTCTTATAGACAGAAAGCTAATGTGATCTGACAGCGTGTGTGGTGACATTTATAACACACTAGCATTTGTTAAATCTAGTCTCAGTATGAAATGTAAAGCTGTGCTCAAAGGAGGGAGTGGTATTCCTGTGAAAATCTAGAAAACTGCTGATTTCTGAACTTAGCAAATGCTCAGATACCAAGCACTCTAGTAAAACTGCATGTGTTTAATTGTGATTAAGAGAAAGAAAAGAAATACTTTGAGCTCTGCACCAAGAAAAACCTATCACCAATGGCCTCCCACCCACAGTAAAACAAATAAAGCCTATGGCTAATGTCTCTACAGCTTGGAGAAACTTCTGACCTTGGTCTAGATCTATAAGACTTACAGGGTAGCAGGGAGGACATAGTGGCATTTTCTTCTTATTTACCTCACCTCAAATAACTGTTTCTCCTCATGTTAGCAGAAAGCTTACAGACTTTGCATAGGAAAAACCTGGGCATAGTGTTGATGTAGAAGCTGGCAAACACTTTGAATGGTGTAGGATTTATAACTAGGAGCAAATGCCAACAAAATTTATGAATGTGAACGGTTATTTAAGCAGTCTTGGAATGTAACTGAGTTTAGGTGTTGACCTAGCTTCTGCTATGTCTTTTTACTGCAGATTTTTTTTGTAGATCAGGTACTTTCTACATAATTTCATTTTAGAAGTAAGTTGAAGACTACTGGTGACAAATTGTGTATACTTTGCTTCTAAGACTATTTAGGTTCAATGTCTAGAAATTCCTGTACTACACAATGTTTTGATTATGATCTAAAGTAGAGAAGTTAAGGTTTTGGGAAGCTAAATGATTTGACAAAAAAAAAACCCCAAGGGCTAGCTTGATAAATCTTCAGTGGGCTGTACTTCTGTGAAGTCTTAACAAGTGCTATTGTCTCAGCGATTGTAAGACACTTAATTACTGTTGGAACAATGCAGGGTGCTGGAATCTGCATAGTATGTTATGTTTTGCTCAAAAAAGGAAAAAAATTGATTGTCTTTGTAAGAGTCTGTAGGAGGAGGGTGGGTGGGGGAAAAAACCCAGCAGTGATACCTTATAGCTACAACGTACAGCAGCCTTATCAGATGAAAATGTGTGGCAGAAAATTTGATTATGTATGTTTTTTTTTTTAATTTTAGGCTTACGGTATGTCAGCTTTGCCTCTAAACTTGATTAAGGGAACTACTAGTGCAGCTTATGAACGTTTAGAGAACACTGAAGATATTGAAGAAGTGGAGCAACGTTTATTAAGGATTAAATCAAAGGTATGGTCTTCACTGTTCTCACTTTCATAACGAGTTGTTTTTCTTGCTTGCTTACTGGTCTATGGTCGTGCTGTAGAGAGTTTTTGTTCCAGAAAGAATAGCAAGTCAGAGGGACTGGCTTTTATTTGGGCAACAAATCTGGTCACTTGTGTCATAGGAATCAGGTTTTCTTTATCAGTCCTGCAGCAGTAGTTATTTCTGTGTAGCTAATGGTGGTGTTGACAAGGTAAACTAAAACTTCTCCAGTCCTTTCTGCAGTCCTGCTTGGATATATGGAAGAGATACGTTGTAGAAGTTAAGAGTATTAACCTTACTTAGTCTTCAACCAGGTATGGCATCCAATTTGTTGATACTTACTCAATGTAGCTGTCGGCGCTGAATACTTGCCACGTGGAGCTGTCATGAGTTAGATCAAACAATTAATCATCTTTATGAATAAATAACAGCCCCAGATATTCTTGCTTCCCACTTAATGTACCTTGCTGTTATCAATAATTTCTTTATGAAAAGTGTACGTATGGAAATCTCTGTTCTGAATCCTAAACATCCCTGGGATGTTAACACCATTTGTAAACCCATGATGACTTTGCAGCTCACTGAAATGCTGTGCCTAATGTAAGCAGGACACTTAACAACCTAAGAGCACAAGCTGAAGGAGGGTAAGGTTATTCTTTACATGCAAGATGCTAGGGATAATCTCTGGCCCTTTTGCCAACCAGTTTCAGATAATTGTTTGACCAATGTTTTCACAGCCCTGAGTGGAGGTAAGGGCATTAAGATGCATCACTCTTATCCTGGCAGTCCATCTATGCTGTTATGTGCTCTGTGATAGTAGACCTCAGCCATGTTGAAATAGTTCCAACAGTCTTCCCTTGATATTTGGCTACCTCTACACAGCATGGGCACATTCAGTGTTCTAGAAATCTTGTTGCATAATGAAATCCTAAAAAATAGTTTCCCCTAGTTTAAATTGTAAACTTTTGGTTTTGTACAGAGTGCTACTACAACAAAGGCATCTGTATTACTGAAATCAATATGAGAAAAATGAGAGACCCCTGAAAAATCATTACTTATTACAGAAGACTATGTTGGATTATGAGAGTTTGCAAGCAACTGGTCTTGTTGTTCAATCTAGCTAACCAATAGGATCACAAAATAGAAAGTCTTAAGTTATGTTTATATTTTAATGTAACCATTAGTATAAACTAAATTAGTATAAACTAATTTTCCTTGTGTTAAGGATTATGGTCAGGATTCTGCCTCAGTCTGTAATCGAAATCTTAGTTCTTCAGTTTCAGTTGCATGAAGTCGTGGAGAAAGTGAGTGTTACTTTGAGAGTACACTGAGAGTAACGTACAGTGAAAACTAAAAGTATGGAAGTATGCTATTTAATTTTATGAAAAGATTCAGTATGTAGTATGGTCTTCTGCTGTTAGCACAATTGGTAGCTTTATTACATTAATTTTAAATAACTGAAGCTTGGACTGTTTCCAAAAAGTCTTTTTCAAGTCACTGAGGTGCTATACAGGGTATGGAGAATATGTGTTCCTGTTAAGTGTGTTGTGATCTCCAATTTACATGTGCTGTGGATGTGGTCTTAGTCCTGTAAGCTTTTTGAGAAATTTATCTAAAATAGATTAGTTTTAAATGTCACTGGGTGTGAAGTGTTTCACTATTTTCAGGAAGGCTCTTTTAGAATAAGAGGAAAAAAAATTGAGTAGGGAATTGAAAAATTTAAGAATATATAGTAGGACATGTACTAAAACTACAAAAGTTTTTTTTACGTAAGGATCAGTTTGTTATACAGTAGCATCAATTTTTGAAACAATTTTGGTTCAGCTTCTTAATGTCTATTTCGTTGCTTTTGCTTATTAGCATATTACTGAGATTTAAGGGTGTGCTACTGCATTTACAACAGAGTGCAATGGAGCCTGTTCAGTATTTGGAGGCTCAGATTTAAAGTACATTCTTAATTGTTTAATGATTATGTTTATCTGGTACACTCAACTAATTCTTGGGGTAATGGTGCCTCTTGGATTTCTGTAAGGTTAATTGTTGGAACAGCAAGTAGTCTTGCTCTTGCAAGTACAAGTGTATTAGGTTTGCGTGGGAAGGTTTTGGTAGCTGAGGGAGCTACAGGGGTGGCTTCTGTGAGAAGCTGCCAGAAGCTTCCCCTGTGTCTGACAGAGCCAATGCCAGCCGGCTCCAACATGGACCTGCTGCTGGCCAAGGCCGAGCCCATCAGTAACAGTGGTAGAGCCTCTGGGATGATAACATTTAGGAAGGGGGCAGTGCGGAAATCAAACTGTGCAGCATCAGCTGGAGCCAGAGAAGAGAGGAGTGAGAATATGTGGGAGAAACAACTCTGCAGATGCCAAGGTTAGTGAAAAAGAGGGAGAAGGTGCTTCAGATGCTGGAGCAGAGGTTCCCCTGCAGCCTATGGTGAAGACCAGGGTGAGGTAGGCTGTCCCCCTGCAGCCCATGATGGTCCATGGTGGAGCAGATATCTACCTGCAGCCAGGGCAGATGGATGCCCAAAAGAGGCTGTGACCCTGTGGGAAGCCTGTGCTGGAGCAGGTTTGTTGTCAGGACCTGTGGAGAGACAAGCTGGAGAAGCTTTGACAGGACCTGTGACCTCATGGGAGATCCATGCTGGGATAGCCTTCCTGAAGAACTGCACCCTGTGGATGGCACCCACACTGAAGCAGTTCATGAAGAACTGTAGCCTGTGGGAAGGACTTGTGGGAGAAGTTTGTGGAGGACTGTCTCCCATGGGAGAAGGTGCATGCTGGAGCAGGGGAAGAGTGTGAGGAGTACTCTCCTTGGGGGGGAAGGAGCAGCAGAAACAACATCTGATGAACTGACCATAACCCCTATTCCCTGCCTCCCTGTGCTGCTTGGGGGAGGAGGTAGAGAGATCAGGAGCAAAGCTGAGCCTGGGAAGAAGGGAGGGGTGGGGGGAAGGTGTTTCAAGGCTTGGTTTTATTTCTTGTTATCCTACTCCGATTTGGTTGGTAATAAATTAATTTTCCTGAGTTGAGTCTGTTTTGCCCATGGCAGTAATTAGTGAGGGATTTCCTGGTCTTTATTTCAACCCATGAGCCTTTTGTTATATTTTTTCCCTGCCCCATCCTGCTGTGGAGGGGAGTGATAGCGGCTTGGTGGGCACCTGGTGTCTAGCCAATGTCAGCCCACACAACAAGAAACATAGCTGAGTAGTTGTAGTGGAGTGCTGGAAAGAAAATACAGATGCCAAGCTTAATATATTGGCTTAGTCATAAAATATGATTGGAAAGAACCTCTGAAAGTCATCAGCTTTGACCCTCTACACAAAGCAAGGACCTCTTTGAGGTTAGATCAGCTTAATCAAATTACATCTGGGCTCTTTAAGCATTTCTAGCCACGGAGACTGCCCACCCTGTTAAAATTTTTGAACAACCTCATTGTGAAGAGTATTTCTGCCACCTAATAGGAATTCCCCTTGTTGCAGCTTGTAACTTTTGCACTTCATCCTCTTTCTATGCATAGAAACAATGTGAATTATATGTGAATTATATAATACAAAGTTTTTAGAGTTGTTGTAACTTGTTAAATTAGATATTGAGTCTATTTTGTTGATTGGTGTCCCTTGACCTCTTGCACTATTCTTTGGTAACCAGTGTAGAGATGGTCGGCCTCTGTCATCAAGGGATAGACGGACTGTACAACAACTAGAAGAGAGACTAAGGACGCTTAAAAGGAGAGAGAGGCATCTGGAATCTATTGAAAAAAGCTGGTGGATGAAGTTCTGTGAAGCTATCCGACCTCTAAAGGTAAAGCTTTCTTATGCTGAGACTTATATTGGAATAACTTCCAGCTTTCTTCTTATATAAATCATAGGTCAAGTTTATCAATTACTGTACTGAATATCAACTGCTTATTTTTTTAATTACTATTGTACTATACAATGACAGCTATAGCAAGCTCTGTTTGAGCTCTTGGAAAACCTTTTACTTTGCCTAACATATGATTGAGACTGAAAAGAGGCAAGTCTTAGCTGATCTACCACAGTGCCAGTCCCAGAGAAGAACTTAGTATCTTACCTTAGGCATGTGAAAATGGGAAGAAGAGAAGGAAGAACTCTATAGCTGTCAAGTATAGCTTAGGCTAATCTAAATTACATGTAGCCAGCAGAAGTGAGAGATACTTTGAGAATATATGCATTTGGAATGAGCATCTTGCCAAGTAATTACTTGATCAGTAGTAAGCTAGCTGCCTAGAACTTATGTCTTGATCCTTAACCAGTGCAAAGGAGACTGTTACGGGGCAAAGCTTTGATCTTGGTTTTTTTTTTTTTGATCTTAGGACTTTAATTTTAGTAGATACCTGGTTTTAAAAAACAGTACTTTTATGGGACAGCATTGTCATGTAAAGTATTTTTTGCCAGCTAGATATAGGAAGATGTTTTAGTGTTACTTTAAACTGTAGGCTGCACTTTGAAAAGCTGAGGCAGGGGGGTACAAGCAATTTCCTCTAATGCCATTGCTACTATTAATGCTGAGTGCCAATGGAAATGGGCTGAAACGGCAGTTGAAGAAAAGTTTTCAGTGTGAAATTCTGGAGTTAGCTTTCTATGGTGCATTAGAAATCTAGACTTAACCCTTCCATTTGAAGGACAAATATCCTGAACTGTTCACTTTAGGAGTTTGGATGCTTTCTTTGAGTCAAAATAGCTTGTGTAGCTGCTTTACTTCTCACATTAACCTTAACTTTTGAGAAATGCATTGGCTGTATCTGTTGTCTGTAGGACTTTAACAGTTCACTGTGTTCTCATAGGATAGTGTATAATATCATTAGTTACTTAGAGATTATGACTTACGGTCAGGACGGTATTCCAGTGTCTCTTTATTCTTGTAGTTTGAATGCTTTTTATTCTGTCAGTAGCTGTAACAGTGACTGTGAATTGTTGGCTTAAGAATCACAGACTAAAAGGTGAGTTGCAGGTGGATACTTTCTCCTGAGAGATTTTCATTTAGAATAAGACTGTGCTATGAAGCATGTTACGAAACTTTTTTACTTTGACTTTTCCTTGATGTCCCATGAAGGTGATAACGTCCATCACAATTAACATCTTAACTCTTGCAGGACTGTTTTAATATTACTTAATAGCATTTGAGCTGTCTTTGCATATATATATATAACTTGTCAATTGTTAAATTAGTGGCTTTTATGAAAAGAAGAAAATCTTTTAATATCCATATGTAATACTTGGGATCAATGTAGAAGTGCAGAAAATATCTTGGAGCTTTTCTTACTGCTTTACAACACTTCTATCTTTAGTGCAACTTGTATATTACTGTTCAAGAATGTGGCCAGTTCTCAGACTTCAAGAGGAATTCCATTTGTTGTGAAGCAAGCACTAGATATGGAGAATGGTGTTTCTGCTTTGTGCTTGAGGTGGTGAGATTTATGGGAGTTGCAGACTTTTACCGGACTGACAGAACAGAATAATGTGTTCAGGAATACCACTTAGTCTTGGAGGTCTTTTACAGTGTTAACTTACTGTCTACATTCAGACTTTTATAATCATATTGTCTTTGTATAGTGTCTTCCTATATTTCTGCTTTAATTATTTTGTTACTTGTAAATATCTATTAACAACATATCTTTAAAAGCATGTGATGTGTTGTTAAACAAAGCCAAAACTTTTTTCTATGAAGAGTGAACTTTCTTTGACATGGAATAAAGTAAATTTTGAGAGCAATTGTTTTCATCAAACTTGAAGCTGGTAATTTTTTAATTTAGTGAAAATCAACACATCTGGAAGATCCTGAGGAAATGAGTAGTGACCAGCATGGGGTTGTCAAGTAATGTCAAACTGGTCTTAACTTCTTTCTACAAAATGTAACCTTTCCTGTAGATAGTAAATCTACTGCTTCTCCTTTCTTTATGATGGTTTCTCTCACTTTCTTCTGATACTCTCAGCAGCAAGAGAAATGTGGTATGCTCTACGGATAGGTATAAAAACTGTTTAGGGAAAACACTCCAGAGCACAGTTGTGTTTGCTCAATATATGAACAAGACTATAGGTTGTGAAACATGGAATTTTACTCAATGGTAAGTTGGAAGTAGTGCATCAGTTTTTCATGGGGTACTTGAAAGAGATGCCTAAGGTAAGTAATATAAGAAAATTAAGTGCTCTGTTTTGAAGATTGAGACCTCTGAACAGAGCACACTCATGTGGCTTAGCTCAAGCAGGGACTTAAAGGCATTGACATCAGTCCAAGTATATGGAGGCTGCTACAAAGAGAACAGTGTTCTTTTGCTAAATAGAGAGTGGTACACTTGAACTCCAGTGAGGGAGAGAGAAACTGTTCCCCTATCTAATATTGAGTATAATGAGGACTTTGTATAGATGTGTCGATCTCTCCACCTGCTGCTGAAAACCTTCAGAGAAGCATAGGTAGAGTTAATGCTGTCTTGAAGAGGGAGGGCTAGGGTACTTTTTTTTTCTCTAACAGGCTTTTGATTTCTTCCCCTGCCCTACTTCTCGGGAGAGCTGAAAGAGGGGAAATGGTAGGCAATTGACTGGGTAACCCACGCTGGCTGAGTGTTAGTGCAGACTGTAGGTGCTGTCAGGAGTCAGTGTAATTACCTCAAAAAGGTGGTGTGGCTAAACTGCCGGGCTTCCTGCATTCACAGCGGCATCTTCTATGTCAGGGAGGTGGGCAGCATGGCAAGCAAGAGGTGTGGATATTTTATGTCCTAAGTTTACATAATGATAACTTAGTATTAAGTGTTTTGCTTCAGCTAACAATGACTTTTAACCTGTGTTTGCCAGGTTACCTGGAGCTTCCTGGAAAGTAGGTCATGTCTGCAATAGTGTGGTGGGTTGACTTTCCTGGCTGCCAAATGCCCACCCAGCTGCTCTCTCACTCCCTATCAATGGGATGGGGGAGGAAATAAGACACAACAATGTGTGGATCAAGATAGACAGGGCAGTCACCAATTATTATCATGGGCAAAACAGAGTTGAAGAAAATTGCCGGTTAAAATTGTTTTGAATGCTTTAAATGGTCTTTGTTTTCTACCACCTTTCTGTCCCCCACCCTCTCTTTCCCAGGCTCAACTTTACTCCTTTAGTCCTGACCCTGGAGTGGCACAGTGGGGATGGGGAATAGGTAGTTGCCATCAGTCCATAATACCTCTTGTTGGCTGCTGCTGCTGCTTCCTTCTCACACTTTGTCTCTGTTCCAGCATGGATCTACTCCATGGGCTGTAGTTCCTGTCAGAAGAACCTGCTTCAGCATGTGGGATCTCTGTAGGCTGTAGCTTCCTTCAGAAAATAGCCACTTGTTCTGGTGTGGGGTCCTTCATGGGCTGAGCGTGCTTATCTGCTCCAACATGGCCCTCTTAATTGGCTAGCAAAAGATGTCTGCTCCATTGCCTGGAGCAGCACCTTCTTCTCTGAACTTGGTGTCTACAGGGCTGTTTCTCACACTTTCATCTTGCTCCTCTCTACTGTCTAGTATTTTCCCCTTTCTTAGATATGTTTTCGCAGAGGGGCCACCATGCTGGGCTCAGCTTTGGCCAGCAGTGGGTCAGGTGGAGCCAACTGGAAACAGCTGTGTCAAACACAGGGCACCCTCTTGCCTCTCCTCAGAGAGGACACTGCTACAGTCCCTCTGTTACCAAAACCTTGCCATGTAAACCCAATACAAATGGTGTTTCCCATGAGGAATCAGCTTTGCTGCTTGGTCAGTATAACTGTTCAATAATGTGTCACCAGTTTTCTTTACTCTGGTAATGGATACCAGTGCTGAGGGCATGACTGCTCCTTTAAATTTTTGTCTTGCTTCAGTGTGGGTTCAAAGTCATGGAACAGCATCTTAAGCAGATTCATGGTTTCTTTATTTGTTGGTACATGAGTACCACTGTAGGAAACAACTGGGCAGGTGAGTATTGTTTTAGCTTTTTGGAGGGGAGAACATTAACAATTTTGAGACATGAATTTTGAGGCTTTTTAAAGAAGTTCCACCTCGGTTTGGATCATGTGTTCATTCCTG
>NW_010545701.1:45298-56597 GCF_000687285.1 Phaethon lepturus
AAATTCCATGATTATTTTAGTACCACTTTGGAGTTATCTACAGAGGAAACAACGTAGCTTGACTGAGATCTGGGAGCAGGGATAGGAATCAAAAAGCTCTCTGAATAACTCAAGGATGATGCAGGTGTCAGGGGAATGTTTAGGAAGTTGAAGGGAGGTACCACAGAAAACAATGTAAGCAGAATGTGAATCATGTCAGAAAAGACTTAATAGCTTGTGACTTGATTATGTGCAGTAGCAGTGGAAAAAATACACTAATCAATTGAATATTTCTAAATTATTTGGTCGAACTTATTAAACTGAACTGCAATTCAACTTCCCGCTATGACCTAGAATTAGCATGCTTCCATTTTTCATTGATAAATGCCTATATTGACATTTTTGTCTTGGTTTTTGCTTAGCCATGTCTTCTAATCCCGTATGTTTAAATGTAAAACAAAGCTTGAAGTAAACCATTTCTTACTGTCTTCTGTTTAGCTGCTTCCTTACTTGCCCATGTAGAGGTTTTATATTAATATGCTAAACTCATTTCAGGCAGCAGTGTAAGTCGTATTAGTAGTAATTTCAACTCATTGTTTTTGTAATATCTGCAGTCTTGCATAAAAACGCAGTTCACTGTTTTTTGGCAGTTACTTGTATACATACTAGGCTGCACAACACATTGTAGATTAGAAGACCCAAACAGATGCTTAGAGGTGATCAAAGTGATTCTTACAGTAATGAAGAAGGCAGAAGTAAAGGCAGAAGCTCTGAAACCTGTTCTGGAGCAAATGATTGAGTACAGGTGGGTATGGGTTCTGTGTTTTGCAACTGAGGGATATGAAGAAGTGGCCTGGCAATGGAGCAGTTCAAACTGGTTGTAGTGGAGGAGGTAACATAGCTTGAGGTATAGTTGCACTGAGGTCCTGCTTTCAAAAGGACTAGGGTGTAAGAACTCAGATTGTCTTTCATTGAAAGATAAAATTCTCTTAATATAGATCAAGGATTGCTTTTTTTTTGTAATGACTTTACCAAATTCATTAGTGTGTTTGGCTGAAACCCAGGCTTTTTGGTTTTGGCTGTTCTAGTACTAAAAGCTTTTCAGCATCAGTTGATAAACAGTCCTGCTATGAGAACAAGAGGTTTTGATTAAGCACTGTCCTTTGCTCTGAAGTTGAACATGTACTAATGTTCTCAGGGGCTTGGATTCCTTTGTAATTATGCTGTGACACAAAGCAAGATTATTTTGTAAATTTTCATGGCTAAGTGTATCTAGAACTTTTAAGGATATTCTAGTTGGTTTAAAACTAGTAAACAGCAGGACAGTAGTATCCCAATAAGACTGTGGATGACAGATTTGTCCTTTCTATAGGTGGCAAGTAAAAGGCAGCAATGAGTATATAGCTCCTGCTGCAATGTTTTTCTAGCCTATCTTAGGCTTTTATGTGGGGGGTAAAGGAAAGGAAGTACTTTTTTTTCACTTGGCCAGATACCATACCAAAAGGCATGCTTTTAATTTAAGTCAGGTTCACACCACTTGATAAGGCTCATCCAGACCATGCAAGCTGCAAGCTCAACTACTAGTTTGAGTGTTGGTATTCTCCCAATTGTTGGCCAAGTGTTGATTAATACACTAGAAATGGTCGATTGGTCTGTAACCAGTTGAAGTACAAGGAGAGTGTAGGTAAGAACACAAGGATCCCTTCTGCGAAAGGCTTAAGTCAACTGATGCTCTGAAATTGTGTAAACGTAGGTTGATGTTAATTGCAAATCACTTATGATTCAGTAGTCTTAATAGCACTATGGAAATACAGGATGAACTAAGGTAGACTGAAGGTCTTAATATTAGCCTTTTCAATCTCATATTTAATGGGACTGGAGTTGAGGTTAAAATGGGAAAAGGAGTGCTTTTTCAACCACTTACCTACTTCTAGAAGTGTTATGCATCACTTGAGAAGGCAGATGTATTCCAGAGGAGATATGGATACCTGCCTGCTGGCCATAGTTGGCAGAAGGTAATGAAGTAATGCAAGCTTTCAGACTCTTGGTCTTAACTGTTTTAAAACATCTATTTCCTGAATGGCCACCTAGTGGGAGTTTGCTGTGGAGAGGTAAAATCTTAGTACACTTAAATATGTAGAAATGCGCACATGCCCTAATGCACTAATACCAATATCTTGATATTAGTCTCTAAATCTATACCTAATAAGACCTATGTAACTTGAGTTGTTTTATAATATTCTAATAATAATGTTCTAATATTGTGTTTGAGTTTGCAGATGGAAGCTTATCTTCAAAATTTAATGAACAATAACATTGCAACTCTGAGTACCTTTAATGAGCAGCTGTAATAAAGATCTTAACACTTTCAAGATGGCTGTGTGCCAAGTTTTAAGGTTAATAAAATAAACTATGAAACGCCCTTATTCATGTGGAAGGCCATGCATTGTGTTCCTGCATATAGAATTTGGCAATAGGTCTGTCTAAGTTGTCACAGATTTAGCAAACTGAAAACATTATTGTTTTGGGAAGTTCAGCATGCTTATCTGAGTCTATGCTGTGACTAGGGTTTCTAGGAAAATACAGTGAACCTGTGGGAGCTGTAACTGAATGGGTTTGCCATCTGGGCTCACTTTTGTATGCCATTCCCTAACTGTCACAGAGAAAACATTGTGAGGGAGAAAACCTAGCAAAGTGGAGAATGATTTCCTGAACTAGCTTGTAGCCCAGAAAAAATGATAGGAGGTGTTCTTGTTGAGGACAACTTGGAGAACAAAGTCCCTGGCTTGAATGTTGTATTTGGTAGGCATAATAGAAACACTTTCCTGTGTTTTAAGATCTTAAGGAACAACCTTATTTCACTGAACCTACTTGATTCAGACCATTCATAGAAGAACTCAAGGAAATGAAGCCACCTTTGAAAGAAGGTGGCTGTTTCATCTAAAGATAAAGAAGAGAGGGAAATGGGGAAAATGGAATGTACAGATATCAGAAAATTACTTTCAGTTCTCTAAACTTACTGCTAAATTGTCTGAAATCTTCCTATTTAACATAAACTCAAACTTTCCATACTTTGACTATATTCAGGGACTAAATCACCTGGCTCTAAGCTATTTGCTTATTTTAATCTAGCCCTTAAAACCTGAAAAATATGAATGCACAAACCCAGCCTAACTACCGATATATGGCAGGCCTATGAAGTCTTCATTTACTCCTGGTAAACTTAGCTTAGTGTTTCATATGCCACCTTAGCTTAGCCAAGAAATTATGTTTATATTTTGTAATTAGGCAGTTCTGTCTGTATTTATGTGCAGAAGCTTATAAAAAAGCCTGCTATTGCTGATTTTAAGAATAGCAGTATCTGATTTAATGATAGTGGTCCTTAAAAATTATGACTATTATATTAGCCATCTTGCTGGCTAAATAGGCACAGCTGTTACCCTTTTTTTGGTTTCAAATTTCTTGAATAGGGTATGCACTCCAGAGGAAGATCATGGGGCAAATGACTCTGCTAGTACAGCTAAAGGGGTATGGAAACTCTTCCAGAACCTTCTACAGAAGAGAGGCTTTTTTCTGGCAGTTGTGATCATAGTAATCTCATCTTATTTAAATCGCTTGTGGATAGTGTTTTAGAATAATATTTAAGTAGCACTTGTCTAAATTTTCTTGAAGCTCAGGTATTTGTCCTACTACCTTAATATTTATAAACATCCTTTTTCTAGTCCATTCTCTTCACATAATTTCAAAGTTAAATTTCTAGGTGACTTAAGCCTTTGGGTCAAAATACTTTGTAAAGTTGATGATTTATCTAAGTCGAACCTTGAAAATTTCTCTGAAAAACTCAATACCAATGGGTAACTGAGAGGACCTGCAGGCAGAAGAAGAAAGTAGACCTGGTGTTTGGGCTTGGTTACCTGAGCTTTACATCACTCCCTCCAAGTAATTTGATTATTGAGTGTGTCTGAGCACGCTACAGAAGGGAGTTCCTGTTCAGGAAAGGAGAAATGTTCCTTGTAAGGTTGCCCCCTTTTGGAAGATGACCATACAGATATGGTGGCCAAGGGAAACAAACTCTTAATTTCCATTAATTAACACCAAATGCATGTGTATATAGGTTTCCTATATATATGTATGAATAAAAGGTTTCCTATTTAAGACAGCAGAATGTGTAATCTCTACCTGCTAAATGCTGTGTTCATTTAATGAAACATCTCATCTGTGTTCTTAATGACACTTTTGACTTATAGGTGGACTTCTGTATTGCACTACATCATGTGATGTACTTTAACACTTGATTCTCAGCTTAATGTATCTACCAAGTGAAGAGGTGGTTCTCATCCTAGATGATCAACTTTTTAAATGCTTCACATAAATCCTGCTTAACAGAGTAAATATTTTGTTTACTTCTTTCAAGTAGTAAGCACTTCTCTCAAGTATTTACCAAAAAGTTACTGGTTTGAGTGGGTTTGAGCTCTGAGGTGGTCCCAGATCATTAGTCCTTTATTGAAAGTTAAACAAGTCTTCATTTCTTGTATCAACTGCAAACACTCAGTTAAGTTGTAATAAATCTTTACTTCTAGATTGTGTGGGGAGTATTCTTCATCATTGTGGCACTGCTCTTCACTGTCTCTCTGTTCTTATCAAAGTAAGTACATTTCAGCATTTTTCTTAAACACTTAAACTAGATAGTTTCTGCTCTATAATCAAAATCAGGCATGGTTTGCTTCAAGAGTCAGCCCACTTTTCTATGCTACATTTCTGTAACTAGAGGTGTGTTTCTCATTGTAATAATATATATTGAAAATGAACAAAACGTGCTAAAACAGATTCAAAAAAGGACATGGTTCAGCTTGATTGACTGTGTGCTGCTGAAAACAGTTCTGATTGAGCAGAGAAACTAAGCATATACATTAAGAAAGTTCAATTCAGACTATGGAAGTATTGTGATTGCTTGAATGAATCTTAATGCATGTAGGTTTTTGGGCTGGGTAACAGGTGCTTAAATTCTTGCAGTAAATGACTTCTATAATCCATTATGATGTGCATTACACTGTAATTGTTCCATGGTGTTGAAAGAAATATAGCCAGCTGCAAATCTGGTGGATTTCAATGAAAATTGACACTAACCGGAGGTCTCAAATGTTGGCATTTTTAATTTTTCAGACTGGGCAAATAAGCTCTATAACCCAAACTAGGGAAAAGCTAAAATGCTAAGGAGATGCAGAAATCAATATACCTTTTAATAGGACAAGTGCAATGAGTGTGGTAAAACAAAGTGTGTGCCTAAATATCAAAAACCTGTCAGTCTCTGGACTTCAGAATTTTTTATGAGCTGCCCTTTTAAATTAAACTGAAGACAAAGCTCTGGGAGAACCATAGTGCTTACCTAATTTTTCTTAATTACTGCAGTTTGGACAAAGCTCTGCATTCGGCTGGCTTCGACTCAGGATTTATAATTTTAGGAACTAATCTGACCAATCCATTGAATATGCTGTTACCTGTTCTTCAAACAGTAAGTAAAAAATTGGTGATATACATCTGTAAGGATGCTCCTGTCTGTCTTCTAGTAAGCTGTCAAAAGGCAAACTATAGTCTCCCCAAGTAATTCATTAAAACAAAATTGTCTAGATCTGTGTTCTGTAAAAGAAAGGCAACTTCCTTGTTAACAATATTTCAGTTATTAAATACCGGTATGAAAATCTTGCGTGGTGGAAGGTGGTGCTTGAAATTAAGCGTCATCTGATGAGAACATAGTGGCAATGAAGAATGACATCACTTAGTTGTCATGCACAGAATAAAAGCAACTTCTCCCATGCCCTACCTATATTCTAGATGTTTGTATACTTTATAATTTACCTCCTTAAGTGTAGTACATGCACTTTTTCACTTTTTAATGTATTTATTGCATCTTGAAAAATACATTACACTCTCTGCAGTTATGTATGTTATAGTAATGCATTAGTCTTTGAAACAAACCCTACATAAAAACAAACGTCTGTTAACTTCAGTATGGTTGGAAGGCAACAAGGCCACATATGAATGTGGCAATCAGTCATGGGTAAGCTAAGAAAATGAAAAGCCTTAATGTAAGCTAATGCTTTATTCTCCCATAGTTGAGTTCTTTCCGTATTATTGGTATAATGGGTTGGCACAATGCTTTACTTGCCTATGGTTTCTAAAATGATTAAATACCCAAGCTTGCCTTCTAATGAGAGAAGTAGTGTTCAGCAGCTGTATTATCTCAAGCTGTTATTAATGTAAACATAAACAAGTTTGGTATGCAAATACGTTCAGAAATATTTGCAAATAGAATGTCTATACAGTCCTAAAATGATGGTTGTCACTGTGGACTTTCTTTTAAATGTGCTTTGAGATGGAATTAAGTATTTCTTGGCCTAAAAATGTGTAACACTTTAAAACTTGCCTTCATTTTGAATAATGAAAAATGTTCAGTTGCTTTCCCCAACTAATTCTACAAGCTCTATTAGCAGCAAGCTATATTAGCTGTATTTGGAGCCAGTTATGTAAAAAACCTTGAATGAAAGGAGTCTTACTACCTCAGATGCTATAAGTAGAAAGTACTTATTTAGCTTTAAGTGGGTGGAAAAGCTTGTTTTCAAATTTTGGTGTTTTCTTGTCTTTTTAACTGCTTGTGTTCTTGTTTTAGGTTTTTCCACTTGATTATATTCTTATTACAACTATTGTTATGTACTTTATCTTCACTTCAATGGCAGGGATTCGGAATATGGGTATATGGTTCTTCTGGATAAGGGTAAATATGACTTAAGTGTTTAGTTAACAATACTCAGTAAGATGTTTAACAAATGTGTGATATTGAATATATTTAATAAATAGTCATTATTTATGTACAGCTTCACAAATACTGGATGTTGCAAATAGCATTGTTTCTATGTCTAATGAGTGTTAGAAGCCTGTTGTACAATCTTCACTGCTTTCGAAAGGTGTTCCATTTTCTGAGGGTATCAGACCAAACTGATGTTACAGTTTGATAAGCAATACAGTCAGCTGAGTCTTTCAAGTGTTTAATCAGTGGCAGCTTGACTGAAGGACACAATATTCTTTGACAAACTGAGGGCACAGTTTGTTATCAGTGATAGGCAACACCATTTAAATCTTGCTATTATCTGCTGGTTTATAAATGTTCTGGTTAATCAATACAAAGAACAATTTATTTAGTTCAATAGTTGTGCTTTGAAATTCAGGTAAATATATCTGAAAATGTGCTTTGAGTCATTGGAATTAAGTTGCCAGAGGGTAGTTTTAGCAGCCTCCCACTTCTGTCAGTAGAATTAAAGCTGTTACTTGAATTAAATAGGATTTTAAAAAAAAAGTTAATATTCGTATATCTTCTGTTTTCAGCTTTATAAAATCAGACGAGGAAAAACTCGACCTCAAGCACTCTTGTTTCTCTGTATGATACTTCTGTTGATAGTTCTTCATACAAGTTACATGATCTACAGCCTTGCCCCTCAGTATGTAATGTATGGAAGCCAAAAATACCTGGTACAGGTGAGATGTAATACTTTTTTTTAAATTAAAAATCCTACCTTCTGCATGAAAAATGTACTGTGTACAGCAACTTTTAAAACCAGGCTAGCTCTCAGATTTGAAGACTTTTGTAGCCAAGTTTTTTAACTACTAGTAGGTGTCTTACAACCAGTTTTTGACTTCTGTATTACTATATGTAATACAATTTAATTCCTAGATGATGTTCAGACAATGTAAAACTTGGAATATTGCTTCACTTTAAGATAGCTGCTAGCTTCCACTAGATTTGGTACTGGTACGCTTAGGTTGCTAAATGACTGCAGTGAGGATTAGTTGTAGTGTGTAAGGCTGTCTGTCCATAGGCTGAAAGCAATGTTTTTGTTCCACAGTTGATAGATTTTTATATGTGTATTTGTGAGAAATGACAAAGATAACTTGGTACAGCAGAGGGTAATAATCAGAACGAAGCAAGTACATGCTGATTAATCACACTTCAGACACTTTGGACTGTCCAACTTGATGAAACTCATTGCAATTCTCATTCTATAAAATTTTCTACGGAATTAAGTAGTTAAAGTTAGCCTCTGCTTTTGTTGTTGTACATTTTTGTACTTCGAGGTTTTGGTTTTTTAGTCTTGCATCTTCTGTACCTGAAGGCTTTTATTCTTGTATTTCACCTTGGTTTGAGTGGAGGCCTGCATATTTATGGGGAAGTTTGAAGTTGCACATAAGCATCTTGAGGGGGTATTATGGACAGCTGTTTACCAAGGTCTGGTATCCTACAGGGGCAGGCTTTGTTAGATCTGATCTTGTAAATGTAGACAACTAACAGGTCATGAACTTGTTATTCATATTCAGGCACAGTGAAGTCCAGATTTCTTTGTGTGCTGTTTGGGAATTTAAGAAAAAGAAAACAATTAAGGCAGAATGGTTCAGAGAAGGGATTTAAATGAGATTGAAGTAACTGGGTGCTGCTTTGAGCATTTGGAATACTACTTTCAGCTTTGCAGAAGGCTGTGCCTCTGGGAAGAGAGCATACTGCTTTAAAAAAAAACAATTACCTGCCAAGGTTCTTCAGCTGAAAATATTTATTAAAATGTGTAACTTACCACTATCAATTCTTTCAGTTTAAACAGAGTAGATGCAGAATGCTTTGAGCAAAAGGACTAGAAGGAGAAGCTGAAGTTGAAGTAGTGTTAAATATGCTAGAGGAGAAGAACCTGATCAACTTAAATGTGCTGAGTGGATGTGGTATTGTCACTGCTGGAAGTAAAGCATTCAATAAATGCTTCTTCTCCACTGTCTTTAGATATAAATAGTGTCTGGTAATGGGAGGCTGGTCACCCTGATATCAATCCAAGCACAATAATAGAATCACTGTAGGGAACTTAAATATTTGGTATTTAGTAAGCTTAATGAATTTTTATTGGATTTTATGCTGGAAATAACTACCACAAAATAAATATGCTTAAGCATCTATAAATTGGCTCAATGTGTCAGAATTATGGTAGTAGCAGCAAGAAACAGCTGAAAATTAGTTGAGGCAAGCAGTTTGCTTCTATGGTGAGTTTATATAGAACTCCTAGAGTGATTACTGTGTAGGTAGCCTAGAGCATCACATAGCTATGTCTGAATTAGTTATGAGCTCAAGTTCCTGCAAAAGGATGTTTGAGGGTTATTTTTTTCATATTGTAGACTGATTCTGTGTGTCTAATTACAGTGCAGAACCACTGTGGGTGGAAGGGTGGGAAGGACAATTTCATTAAGCATCCTACCAAGCTAGCCTTTAAGCCTTTCAGTGACTTGAGTAAAGAATCCCTCATGACAAAGCTTGCAGATAACATGGAAGATTGACAAAAAGTAAATAAAGACTGTAGCTAGCACTTCTTGCTTTATGATTAAAAAGGCATTGTTTCGGTAAAATAAAATGTGTGTATACTGAGGGTGGCAGAAGGGTTGGGACTAAACAGCTAACATGCAAGTGTTTGTCATGACAAATATTATCTCAACATAGATATATAGTTTGTTATGAAAAGGGTCAATAGAATGGAGTACAGCAGTAGAGAGGCTCCTATGTCATTCAAACAGCTATTGAAATACAATCCTGGATAGCACTGTAAGAAGTATTAGCTGGAATGGTTGAGTAGAGTTACAACTCTTCATTTGAAGGAATAAAAAAATGTTGTGGTCAAGATAGCCTTCTTGGGTCTTTAGTTTCTTATGTCACATTTCAAAGAGCTGTATTTAAAAGTGCGTTAAAGTAACTTGGGTAGAAAGGTTTTATTGTTAAATAACATGAAGCATAAAGAGTATGCTAGTAAATTACAGCTGGACTTCTCTGGCATACCAAGTAAATATAAGGTTTTCAGACAACATCTTCTCTCGTAATCTTGGAGACCGTACCAGACACATTTTCTGTGTCTGACTATCCTGGTAACTGAATGTTAAATTCTTGTGTTTTGAAATGAGGAGAGATGGTGGCTGGGAATGAAAAATGACATATTTTTCTGTGGATATTGGGAATGAGGAGGTTCTTAAGAGTTATGAATTGGTTATTACGGAACTGAGGACTGGCCAGGAACATGCACAGGAACTCAGCAATGAAATACATTTTGTGCATATGGCAAGCTTCCTGATGATAGAAGCTGTATGCACCACTTTACTTGGGCTGCTTACACACACCACAGTCAATTTAATGATTTAAAGTAACACCACTGGTAAACAAAACTGTACAGAACTAAGCAATAAATAAGCAATATTCCAAGTCAGTTTAGTGGATGAGTGGGCTGATAAACATGTATGTCAAAATCTGGTGGCTCGTAGAAAGACTGTGTAAAAGGAGCACTTCCCCCTCTTCTTTGCTCTGCAATGATTCCCAATCTAGTAACCTGTCAAACTGATTGGTATCCTAAATGTATAGCGATGCATTAGACAGGTTAGAATCCTGTTTGAATCTTGAACTGTTTCCTTTGGAGATGCTTACTTTCGATAAGACCTTGTAACTTTGAAGTGCAGTTGACTTTTCCTGATAATTGATATGCATGGAAGAATGGAGGTCTTGTGAGGTTTAACTTGAGGTTTAACTTTAACTTACTTGCTTTAACTCTTTTGACCATTGGGATGTTCAAAGCATGTGTCCCCAATTAATTGAAAGTGTTTTCAGCTATGATGTATGTAGGGAACCTCTGAAAGTTTCTTTTGGATAAAGTGCTTTTACTAACTGAGGCCCTGTGTAGGGCTTTGATCCACTTGCATAACTCTTCAAACACTGAGGAATGCTGGGTTTCATCTCTCAAGACAGCCTTTGTAACATCTGCTAAACAGCCATGAGTCTCTCTATAGCCTTTCACAAAGGGAAGGAGTTCTGTCCACATCCAGGCTGCCTTCTCAGCTTTGTAGCAAAAACGTAACTTTGCCCGTACATGTTACAACTTATTTCTTCTCTGTGTGAGTTAGCTTTGTGTAAGACTACTTTTGCTTTGTTTAACACTCATGTAGTTTGCTTTGTTTAATACTACTTACATATTTAAGAATCTTAAATTTGGATGTTAGAAATTCTAGCTACATAAAAATGAAAATGGTGTTCAACTGATAGACTTAGTGAGATTACCATTCCTCTTAGCATGGCAAATGTGATTTTTAATTTTTATTAGGAAGAGTTAATACTGTGAAATGCTTCACTTTATATCTCTGTTTTGGAATAGCTGTTTCATTTTTTTCCAAGTCTGTTTTGTGAAAAGGTAGAAAACTTTCAGTGGACCTTTACAAGATTTCTGCCGTGTGTAGGAGAGAAGAAAGGATTGCTAGGGAA
>NW_010545701.1:56628-71460 GCF_000687285.1 Phaethon lepturus
TGACTTTAAGGTACACCCCAGTGCCTTGAGCTTGTGGAAAGCATTTAGAGTTGAATTGAGATGTCAGAAGTCTTAAGTTACAGGAATGTTCATGGAGAAAAAGAATATCAGACTTGGAAAAAAGCATAGATATTATCAAAGGAAACCCACAGGTCTAACTATTGTTGCATGTTGTATTTTAAATTCCTACTATTTTAAAATCAAAATGAATAAAGATAAGGAAGACAAAATTTTGAAATGGTAAGATTCTGATTGTTCTGTGCTTTTTGTATGCCCCTGTATAATTGTACAATGTATAATGCTGTTCTTCTGAAAGAAGCTCTCTCTGACTGAGCAGTATAAGCTGTAATGGTGACAGCCAGCTGCAATACCTCCTGGAGCTGAACTACTGCTAAATGTACACTGAATAACTGAAATTTCATGTCTTCTGTTCTTATCCTATTGTTTCTATCTACACGTTGTCTGCTTAGTTTTGGTTCTACTTTACTTCCTGATTCCTATGCCTAATGATAATCTTTTTGGAATAGTTTCTTCTAAGGCAGTTTGTGGTCTCCACACTTCCATTTGCTTGCATGAAATTACGTTAACTGTTCATACAAACTGCTGCTTTTTAGGATAGACACTTGGTCTTTTTCTTGAATGTTCAGACTGAAAGATGAATTTACTTCATATTGACAAACTTTCCCCATTAAGTTGGCAGAGAAGCAATTTTATGTGCCAGCTTGTACTGGTTTTCAGTAGGTGTTAAGGGACATATGTGTTTCGGCCTGAAGGATAAAAGATGTTGACCCGTACCGATTTCTTTAGAGGGCTTTCTGTTTAGGAAATTGTGAGGATGAAAGTACGTACAGTAGATATGAAAGCATTTGAAGTGAGTTAGTGTATGAAGAAATCAATATAGTTCAAAGGATTCATATTGGACTCTGATGAAATTATTCACTGATGATTCAAAAGTGTGGTGCATAAAGAATTCATGTATTCTCTGAAAGGATCAGTTTTCCAAAGATATGAGGCCCTTAAACAGGAATATTTGGGTTTTCAATAGTTCAGCATAACTTAGCCAGAGTGGAGGAAGACAAGTATATTGGATACTATCATCTGGCTTTTAGACCAGAAGTAAACTGTATTTGGTATCATAATGCAAGCCCAACACTTTCATGGTGTCTTCATCACCAAAGTTGAATTCCAAATTAGTTTTATGCACAGTTAAAAGGTTTAATTTCAGAGATAAAGTTTTTATTTTTCACAAGTCTTCAAAAACAACAAAAGCTATTATTTTTTTCTAAATGAGAGCATATTTACAAATGTTCATGTTGTACCACTTACAGCTTATTCTGCATACACTGTTCAAAAACAATCTTAACCTTTTTGAGTATTGTAAGAGATTTGTCAAAGCCTTTTTTATAAAATCAGTAATTTGTTGGGAGACGTGTTTGTTTCAGGGACTATCATTGTGTATGGAAGAATGTTGCTGGTACGCTATTGTACTAATTTTCTGTATTTATAACGCAGAGTAATAAGACAATTGATGGCCAGCCAAGCAATGTGACAATATTTGTGTCTAAAAACTGTGATGCAGATGCACCTGAAGGTAAGATACATTAATATCTTGTATTTCCTATGTGATATGTGCATGCTCAGCTGTAATAAGCAGCTCGGTCTCTTCATGGCTTCAATTTGCTGTGATGTATAGCTATGTCCAGAAAACAGCTTGCTTATAGCTTATTTAATTCATTTGAAGGAATTACTATTTTTAGTGGAAACCATGTGTAACCATGCATTCCAGTTAAATTTAAAATCTCCTGTTTGCTTTAACATGTATGTAAAGACCCTAAAAATAAACCCTAGCTGGTGAATAGTTTAGCATCTTACGTATCATGTCAATGTATAAGTCTAGCATACAAACATGCAAAGAAGTATTCTATAAATTTCTCAGTGTACTTGGGGAAAAAAAAGATCTGAACTTCGTAGTGCAACTTCACAGATAAAAGAATTCTGCAATCTTTAATTAAGATGTAAATATGGGCTGTTCCATGAGCAACAATACCAGTGGAACTTGACATCTTAGGCTATTTTCTTGTAATCCTTATACTCCTCATTTATCATTCCCTATCACATCCAGTATAACTCTTGCTCATGTGGGTTATTAACCACCCCTTTTGACCAGTTATTTGGGCAGAACATATATTGTGATATTCTGGAGCTGTGAGTAGTGACTAGTGAGCAGATGGATAATTGTGGTGCTTTCTTTGACTTTCCATCTATGCAGGTCGTACCATTGTCTCAAAATTAAATATTAATGTTTATTAGTCTTTATTCCTCTGTAAAACTTAGCTAAAGCTGGGAATGAGTTTTAGCCTGGTTTCATTTAAAAAAACAAGTGAATTGAAATCATGCTGGATTTGTTTTTTTTACAATGCTACCTTTCCCCTTCCTTTCCTTCTGCATATAAGCAATTTTTGCACAGTTTGAATTGCACTAGCCATTGCAATAGTGATACCGCTGTTTAAGGTCACCATCAATTTTATCAATTGCTTTGGTCTCTTGTTTAAAAAAAATTGATCTCAGCAAAAGATCTATGGCTTTCAGAATGGTCCAGATTTTTTTTCAGGCTGAAGCTCTCAATTGTTCTCATGCTGGCAAACTTTCAGCTCCTCTGTATAAAGATCAGTTGAATTTATGCGTGCATAAATTAAAATACAAAGTTATAAAAAGGCTTGACGGTGTTTGCTAATTGATAGATAAATAGTTGTCCTACATTCTTATCTTATTATCAGTATTCTGTAACTACTGAATCCTGACTATACTTCCAGAAGACTTGAAAAATTCCCCAGGCTTTATTCCCACTTGTGTTATTGGGAAAGAATATTTAATTTTAAAGAATTTTCATACTAGTGTAGATAACTGGACCATTAGTTCTTTGTTCCCAATCTATGAGGCTGCAGTCTCTTTTGCAAGGTGGTTCCTTTGTATTGAAACTCATCTTCAAATTTATTATATAGGTGTTAGTCTTATTTCTGCTGGTTCATATTTCTCAAGGGGGATGTGTTTTTCTCCTGTCTCCCCCATACTTCAAAAATCATTCACCTTATTTTTGACGGCTATTTTTAGACTTAATGCAGTCTTAAAGTGTGGTGATTTTTTGACAAATGTAATCATTCAATTCATGTTTAAGCTGCCATATTTTTGTGATTAACTCTTCTGTGGCAGAGCAAAAACCATCATTTTTCAAAACGAGATCACTTTGAGCAGAATGTACAGATCTTTGCTTCTTATTAACAGCTTGTTGGCTTGGCCAGTATTTGCTGGGAGAAGAATACACTCACGGGCATCGATAAGCTCATTAGTCTTTACTTCTGTGGGAGAAATTCAAATAGTCTGATTTCCTCAGACTTTGCTTAATCTTAGGGAAGATTGTGGTTGGACTGAAGTAAACATCCAAAATTTCACCTATGCTTGATATTACTTTTTTTGAGTACTTTGAATACTTTGCATGAGTTTTTCCCTAACTTGCTTTGATCAATGGAAACAATATAGCTGATGCTTAAAACTGGTGTTCTGGTGTGCTGAACACAAGAGTTGGCCTGGGTAAATGATGTCTTAGTTTCACATTATTTGCTGTTTCACCCAGTCAATTTTAGAAAGTAGAAATGCATGCCTTGGTGTACCTGCCATTTTTAATAGCTGATAATGAAAGCTAAAGAAAATAACTGTTGTAGATGCTACTCTTATGCTCAGTGATGAGAGAGTATGTTGACAAGTGAAACTTACTTTGAAAGTAGGAACTAGATTTTTAAATACCATTTCTCTTAATTTTGAGGATACTAGACAGAGCAAAAGTAGAAACAGCTGACTTCAAGTTAAGATAAGGATTGGCCGAGCACTTGTAGTTTTTATTGACCTCTCTGGTACTAGGGTTTTATCTTATGTAAAACACTGAGCTGGAACTAAACGCAAATATTGATTTGCCTTCTCATCACTTTATTTTGCTTTATTTAAACTGAATGAATTCTAACAGTTTTTCCTTAAACATAAAACAAACTCTGACGTTTAATGGCTGTGCTGATAGATAAGCTTGTAACAATCTGCTCTGTTTTATTGAATACTCATATCTCTACTTACTGTAAGTACATTTTTTTTCTGTCTGAGATGGTAGAAGAGACCTGATCTGATCTTGTAGCAGCTAATACCCTCAAACTTCAATATTGTTAAAACTCAGCTTTAACGGGTGAATGGGCAGTGTTTTCTATATATGTGTTTCAAGCCAGCGTTTGGCTTCATGAAAAGGACAATTACACTTCCTGAAGAAATATAAGGTAGTTAAAATGCAATCTTATAAAAGCCACACTCTCAGGTATTTAAGGATAAATATATAATTTGTGGAGGTTTAGCATTATATTGTCTGCTTTCATGCAGCAAAGCTTGTGTCTCCTCCTGGTATGGAGGAGGTGAATCTGCTTTATACTGAATGCCAGAACCTGTGGTAGCATAACTAATGAAACAGAACAGAAGCCCGAAAGTAATAGAGCAGGCTACGTCTTTAGCTTGGTCAAGTACCTTTTCTTAGTTACTTTGAAGATGTTGTACAAAAGGCTTGCATTCTATTTAACAGATGCTTTTTAAAGCTTTTTAAATAGTCTTTTGGAGCAGCAAATTTAATACATTTGTTATAGGCAAAACAAGTATTGGTTTTCAGTGTTCGATACAGTTGGGCAAAGATCACATTTGATCATCGTTTTCAAGGACTAATGCCAGCTGAACTATTGGTTTTGCAGTTCAGTAGAGCATGATGTCAAGTGAAGGAGTTCAGTTATGTGATTAAGACTCTTGCAGCTGGACTAATGCATTGAAAACTTGGTATAGGTTTAGCTAAAGAGGTTAATGAGATTTAATGTAAATGAGCAATGACTCATCTGCAAGCCTGTATACAAGACTTTTCCCAACCTTAATTATGAGATCTGATAAACACTATCTGCCCCTTTCTAGATCAGAAAGCCATGAACCTTGGTTTTTAAGCATCATTCACTTTAAATGCATAACATGCTACGAATCCCCCTTGACTTGGATTCTCTCATTTCCTTAATTGGGGAAATGAGCCTTAACCCACGGCCTGCTAAATGTTGGGTACATTCTATCTGCGGAGCCTTTTGTGTAGACATGCACTGACTCAAACTGCATATAAAGTGGGAAAGAAAAAGGGTTATCTCCATTTCTGAGGCGTTGAAGTGAGCAGGATTTACTGTGCTAATTAGGTCTGTGCCTTATAGGACGCTCTTGTCAGCTGCAAGTCAAGAAGTGTAAGACCTCAGGCTTTATTGTAGAGTAAAGACTAGATGTAGGCATATTACTCAAGCTGGAAAGGAGGCCTAAATATGGCAAAACAGGAGCATATTCTTTGTTTCTCCTTCAGAGAAGTCCAGGAGGTATGCAAAGTGAAAGCACAAGCAAGTTGCTCAGGACCTTCGCTATTACTAATTTTGTATGAAGTATCTTACAACCATGGATTACTACTTCCAAATGGTTGTTTTAAATGAATGAATTTGCAAAGCTATAAAATGCTTCACAAAAAGTCTAAATGAGTATTTTAGTGAGGACTTTATCATTTTTCCTGTTACTTTACTGAATGGCCTTACTAGTACTTTATCCTGAATCTCTCCTTATACCTAACACTATGGAAGTCCTCTATAATTATGATGACTCAATATAAATATGCATATATGAACTCAATGTAAATGCACAATGGTGCATGTTTGACTCCAGACAGCCCCGTTTAGCTCCTACTGCTGTGGACAGATACGGCTGCTCTGAACTACCCCTCTTCTCCCTCCAAGAGATTGTAACTGGAGAGAGAAGAGGCTGCATTTACTAAATCTGAAATGTTAAATGGAGTTTAGCAGTAAAGCAATTGCATATTCTTGGATCAACATCCCAACTCTATTGCCTGTTGGATTTAAGCCCAACAGTAAAGTGAGATGCTCTGATACTGTCAGTATATTGGAATAAGAGTTGAAGCTCCTTACAAAGGATTGAGGGGTATGGACCCATTCTTAAAAGGGAGTAATAAGCCTAGTATAAGTACCCCTTTGTCTATAAGTACCAACACTTTGTCTACAAAATGATCCTTTTAATAAATGCAGTTCTCTTACCAGAAGAAGGCATCATATTTGGCTTCTCTATAAATAGCAATACCACCAATCTTTTAATCACTGAGAAACATTAATTACAACATGTATTGGAAATATATTCAATGAAAAGTTGAGAGCTGCTTCTGCTAGTGTAATCAAATCATCTTTTTATCTTGGTACAGACAGCTGATGAATTCACTACATAACATACTCAAGAACAGCCGCGCAGAAACCTTAGACAGCAGCCTGTAACTACAGACAGTGAAGCTACATACTGATGTTTCCTGTCCATCTTCAAAAAGGCTTGCCCAACAGAATTAGAAAGGATCAATTCATGAACATGTCCTAGGCAGTAAAAAAGACCATGTCCTGTAGCTAGGTTGGATGAATGACACTGGACTGGACAAATTCTATCTGAACCGTGAGAGAAATGTGACTGTATTACAGTCAATTATATCATAAATTACGTAGACACATAAGGAGGCAGAAGATAGGAAAGGATGGGAAGGGAGCCACTGTTTTCAGAGTATCATTAATGAGAAAATCACTAATTGACATCCACTTCCTATTTGAAGGAATTTGACATTGTGTCTTCTAAGTTTCGCTCTTTAATGATGGTTATAACTGATTTTGTTCTCCAGATAATTTGTTCTCCAGGTGTTTCAGCACTGAAAGTTGCCCTACTTTATCAAGTGCTTCTTTGAGTGTTGGTTGGCTATAAATGCTTGAGTCTGTGGACAGAATCTGAAGTACTCTGTAGGGATATTAAGAGGTCAAGATCAATCTGTTAAAATCCCTTCTTTCTCCCCATCCTCCAGGTTTTTTTTTACATGTAGCTTGATCTCAGGATGGGGAAAATATCCAGATATCCTATTGGAAAATGTGGTAGGAGGGTAATGGAAAGTGTTTTGATTAGAAAGAAAATGATAGGTTATGCTGTATATTGATTAATTCCTTTCTGGAAGCTTGCATCCATGTTCCTCCCTAGGGTATTGCCTTTGAAGTTTATCAATAGCTGTGTCTTAAAGAATTGTTTGCCTTCTAGTTGCTTAAAAATAAGATGTTCAAGGGACACTCAGAAAACACCTCTTGCAGAACTTCAAATTTGAAGTCAGTAGTTTAAAGGCAAGAAATAGCAATTATATGGCTTGTGTCTGAATGAGTGTTTGTAATTGACCTAAGTTGTACATAGTGTTTGAAAAGGTGCCTCATTTCAAGTAAAACATAGAATGCTGTTTCTCTCTGTAGGTTGATCCAATGGCTTATTGCTTCTCTGTAGAAAAATGACATTACCTCTCTTTGGAATTAACATGGCTTCAGATTTTAGTTACTGGTTAATGCTGTACCTTTTCACTACACACATGGCCTTGTAGCATTAGTGTTTTCTTGAAGATATTTAAAAAACATTAAAATCAAGTCATGCTTTAAACTTATGAAAAATGAGATTAACAGGTTTAGCTCTGAGTCTCATTAAATGGTTTTTCTCTAGTCTGTTAATAGATGCAAAGCTTGGCACTCTTTCAGATTCTCTGTAACCAAACCAAAATAGAAACCTTATAGCTGGCTGCAATTTTCCATTGTAATGCTGTAGCTGTGCTAGGATGAACTCCAAACCGAAAATGGCAAAAAGAGAACTGATAGGCTTTTCGAATGTATAGAGGGAAGTGGTGAGAACTCTTGCCTATGTTTAGCTAAAGCTTGTTTGTCCTTGCTTCTTTGTACAATCTAGTACCCTCTTTCTGCAACTAAATCCTGCATTTCCTGCTCATGCATGCTACTTTGTTTAAATTTGACTGTTGGAAAAAATGGTTGTGACCCATATCACTCATTAGGCCTTTGTTCTCATTAGTTAGCATTCAGGAACTTTGAGTAGTGACTTTTTCTTCTCCTTTCAGCACAAAATCTTGGAGGATCTTACTGGAAGCCGCCTTATGCTATGAAATCCTGCTAGCACTGATGGGACTTGCAGATTTTTGAGGCATTTAATGTAAACATTCATAGTGTGTAATTATCATCAAGAAGTTGTGTGACTACTGTAATAGTTAATGTACTGCAAGTAACAGCAAATAGCTGGTGGTTATGCAGACTTGTAACTTCTGTTACAAAATCAGATTTGACTATTTGTTACAAAACGAGACTGATTCCCATTGATCACATCATTTTCTGGCTGTCTAGGTTTATATCAGGTTGGGTTTGATTTGCAGTTATGCACTATGAGGTATCAGTGGCAACTTATCTGTAGCTTGAGTCACTGAAAAAAGCAGTTTGCCTTCTAAATGATAGCTTGTCCCAAATAGTTTTTCCAGGTTCCTCATTAGTCCCTGGTTTCCAAGTTCCTGGGTCCTCCTTACCCTGCTAAATATTTCCCTTTGGCAGGATTTGATTGCAATCCTACTGAGCAGCTCTTGTTGAATAAGGTACGTTTTTGGACTAGACTTTATGCAGCTAGACTTTTGTTTTCTACAGGTCTCTTACGTGTCATCTCACTACCAGTTCCAGCTAAGGAAAGAAAGAATCCCAAAACCAACCAACCAAACACCCCCCACCACCCCCCGCCCCCCCGAAGAAAAAAAAACCCAAACCTGGGATGAAATGGCAGACTGCTTTTTGTGCTTGCGTGTTAGATCTGTATTTAAAAAGATTGTAGGTACCTGCAAACTATTGTTTAACGTCAGAGTGATTTGATACTCATGCTTCTGCAGTGCACTGTGGTATTTCAAAGTGCTGTCAGCTTGAAATGTTGGGTTTAGTGATTCATGTCTCTTTAAATGGGGAGCTGTTGTAGTTACATACAACCATGTTTTCAGATCCTTGCTATATGTGAATGAACCAATCCCAGTAGTATGTTTTCCAGCATGTTTTTCAGTTTGATAAGGGTTTGACAGTGTAAATCTGTTGCAAAGTTAACCCTGAGGCAAGTGGTGGTGAAGCTCTGTAATACTTGCATCATGAAAGCTGAAAGGTCAACCACTTGAAGGTTTAAGCAATTTCTAGAACAAGTTAGCTGAGAGAAAGGGGTAACCGGTATGGGATGCCACAGACTAAAAATCGTAAAAGCCTTGTGTAGCAAATTGATGTTAGCTAGTGAAACCAGCGAAGCAGCAGCAGAGGGGCAGAACTGTGAAGTACAGAGGCAGGCTCCACAGCTGAAAGAGGCTAATATTAATTTTTTGTGTGTGTGTGTCTGTATACATATGCACACCACAGTGGAGAAGAATATGGAACAAGTGAGGATGTGGTCAGATAGATTATGCAAAAAACACTTCTGTAGAAACTGCTGAGTAACAAGCAACAATGAGCATAGTTGTGTTTTTCCCTGTTTAGCCAAAAGGAAAAGAAAGAAAAGTTGTGTTTGTGGCTGGGGGCAGCTGTTACTGCCACTCCATGAATCTGTTCCCAGAGAAAGCTGTGAAAGTGATACATGAAATACAATCTTAAACATAAACTTCTGTGGAACTTGGAAGTCCTTGAGTAACCCTAACACTTAAAGAAATATGGATGAAGATGTTAAGTTGTGAAGTGATAGGTACAAAAACAAAGGGGAAACCTGTAATTGTGCCCCTGGACTCAGCACTGGTGAGGCCGCACCTCGAATCCTGTGTTCAGTCTTGGGCCCCTCACTACAAGAAGGACATTGAGGTACTCGAGTATGTCCAGAGAAGGGCATCAAAGCTTGGTGAGGGGTTTGGAGAACAAGTCTTATGAAGAGTGGCTGAGGGAACTGGGTTTCTTCAATCTGGAGAAGAGGAGGCTGAGGGGAGACCTCATCGCTCTCTACGACTACCCGAAAGGGGATTGTGGTGAGGTGGGTCTTGGTCTCTTCTCCCAAGTAACAAGCAGTGGGACAAGAGGAATTGGCCTGAAGTGGCGCCAGGGGAGGTTTACACTAGATATTAGGAAAAATTTCAGGTCGGGCATTGGAACAGGCTGCCCAGGGAGGTAGAGTCACCATCACTGGAAGTGTCCAGAAAACGTGTAGACATGGCACTTTGGCACATGGTTTAGGGGACGTGGTGGTGTTGGGTTGATGGTTGGACATGATAATCTTAAAGGTCTTTTCCAACCTTAATGATTCTGTGATTCTGTAATTAGAGAACTTTTAATATATACCTGCTAGTATCTGAAGGCTTTTGAAGCTTATTTTGTCGTGTCCATATGAACACTTCAGTCTTGTGACCAAAGCCAGAACCAGAAACAAGTCTATGTTCTGTTTCTTGATGTTTCAATCTTTTGCAAGGTATTTCTTTGAAAATTTTTGCTTATTTCCAGTATTTTGTGGGTTTGAAATTTTTTTTTGTTGAATGGGAAAACAAGTATATGTATCTCAGGATGGTGCTGTAGTACTGGAGCACTCCTTTATTCCAATGGTCAAAAGGGATTCTTATCACTCAATGGATATTTATGCTAGAAGTAGTAGTGTTGCTGCTTCTTGAGAGAAAAATTAATTGGACACTATGCAGTGATGAATATCGCTATATGGGTCTTACACAATTAGATGTCACTTGGTTTTTTACCTAATTGGAGTGTCATGGCTCTCTGGGCCACTAACCTCCTTGTGCAGTTTCTTCATACAGGTAAAGTTACCTAACTTTTTTGGTCAGTTTGATTACTATAAATTGGCTAGAACTTCTTGCATGATTTACCTAGTTGAATGTTGACTTGCAAGAAAACAGTTAAATAGGACTTATATTGTCTGTACTATAGCCACGTATAGCCAGCCCGTGGAACCTAACACATTCCTGTAGTCTTTTGTAAATGGTCTGAGTTACAATACACTTTTCTTGTCCAAGATGAGATATCCAATTAAGAAATTCCTTTTATTTTGAAGTTTCAGAAAGCATTACATATATTGCTGCAAAGAAAATGTTGCCATTACAGAAATAACAAGGCTTTGTCAGAGCCTGTAGTTTACCATAGTTAGTTGCTTAAGGGGTATACCTATCCAGGAATCATTCTGCTATTCAGTAAAACATTTGCTGTCATAAATCTTTCAAGTAAAATAATCCAAAGGCTGCTTCATCTGCTGCTGTTGCTTAGTTTCTGGTAAGTAAAGACATGTTTCTCTGAAGCCATTTTCAAGCCTGAAATCTTTGCCCTGTACCTGCTCAGTTCATAGGAATACTAGTGTTTTTTTCAGTTTGTTTAAAATACTGATATGCTGTGGCAGAGAAAAAGATTAACATTGATACTACTTGTAGGTGCCAGATAACATTTTAGAATGTGTCTAGGAGTGGTTTATCCACAAGTTACAGCATCCAAAGCCAACTGTTCTTGCTCTAGTTGTTCACTCTGTTTGTCAAAATGCATTTTAGCTTACTTGCAGGAAAGCCATAGTAATAACATCGAGCATTCTTAAAAACAATTTAGAGGCAGTTGACTTGTTTTATTGTAATGTAGAACTGACTTGACCTGTAGGAATGTTTTTTGTTCTGTGATATAAGATTCTGCTTGTCTTAATTCATATGTCCCAGGTGAAGCATACAAGAATGGCAGTAAATAGTAAAATAGGTGTGTTGTCATATCTCAGTAGCACAATGAGAAATAATATCTGTAAATCAGCAAAAGCCTAGTGTGTTTAAGATGTCACAGCTGTTGAAGTGCTGCTGTGTCTGAGATACCAGAGATGTGCATTAACCATCATCTCATATAAATGTTCCTATCTAAGTTAGAGGATTTAAACTGTGAGTAGGGGCACAGGCCAGATGCAGGCCCATAATTAATGCCTGTAAGGAAAAAATGCAGGTTTCCTCTTAATTACTTTCCCATGTGGAATATCAAACCTTTTGGAACTTTCTGTATATGCATCAAACCTTTTGAAGCTCAAGTTGCAAGCTGGACTGCAAGCAGCAGCTGCTTTTTGCAACACAGCTTTTGAATGAAAATTTCATACAGGGCTGTATGAAATGCTAAGTGTTCTGGGATACCTTCAGTGCTTTTAGGATTTTGAATATGCAATGCTTATACATTTTAGTACAGTAAAGCTGCAAGTCTTACTTCGAAGGTAGTTTTGAGTGTCTTAAGCAGAACTAGGTTCTGCTTGAAATTGGGCATGTAAACTTCAACTATCTATGGATGACATTCTTACGCTTAGTTTGGGTTTTCCATACAAAATACTGTGTTTAGTGTTAGATCTATCCATGTTGTCTCCATCTACCATCATGTAATGTGAATTGTAATGATTTTGAGCACACACAGGACCTCAAGAGGTAGTCTGGTCAAGGGTCAAGGAGAGCAGATTGGTCAGACCCATCCAGTTGTGTCTCCACATACTTAGATTCTGAAGTCCCTTTGTGTAGTCTGCTTCAACGTTTATGCAGATAGTGAAGCTTCTATTATTTAATAGGAATATTTCTTGCTGCAACTCTGTCATCTGTCATTTTGTTGTGCAGGTCTAGGAAGAATCTTGCCCTGTATGTTGTAGGCTCACACTAGCCAGCAGAGTGAGCAGTAAGACACACCTGCAAGCACCTTTACTCCAAGCTGAACAAACACATCTTCATTGTATGCTATGTGGTCTAGTTGCTGCAGTGGTCCTTCACTGGACTTGCTCCAGTATGTCAAGGCTGCTTTCTTACTGGGATGCCAAAAATGACAGTCTTGCAGATGCAGTTCCAGTCAGAGTAGGTGGAAGCAATCACTTCCCTGGACCTGTTGGCTATACTTCTATTTGTGAAGCCTGCTATTCAGTTACTTTTTGGAGTTGCAGATGGACTCTGGTAACTACATGTTCTGTTTGTCTACTGGGACACGAGGTCACTTTCTGCAAAGTTCCGTTGTATCTGATTAACCCTCAGCCTCCACTGTTGCATGTTACTTTCTTCCCAGTGCAGGACTTCTGTCTGAAACTTTGAGAACTCTTTCAGGCGCGCTCTGAATCTTATTATAGAGTGTATTGGGCCCCTGCTCCCCATTTCTCCCCAGTTTGTTCTACAGATTTACAGAGGATATAACATGTTTCATTATCCAGTTAACTAATGAAGAGGTAAAACAAGTGTGCACCTCAGTATTGACTCTCAAAGAATGCCAGCATTTTTAAATTACATAGGTCACGATGATTTGTAACTTTTCGCTAATAAACTATTTTCTCCTATATAGTTTTGTGAAAGTGCATTGTATTTTGAGATACAGAAAAGACAGACTGCATTATCTCTAAATAAGTTCTCATAACTTGAGTTTTCAGTGCATGAAATAACTTTTTAGGGTTTAAGACTTGTTTATCCTTGTAATTCATCTTAAACTAGCTAATTCACTTCTCAGAAGAAATCTTTGTTTGAAAATATTAGTACACTGAGCCTAAGGGTTTTTTAATTCACCAGAATTAAACTTGTCAGTGAATGAGAAGTAAAATATAGTCAACTTTTAAGGTAGTCATGTCTATTAGTACTTGCCATCCTTTGCTTAAATTGTTTTCTCTTGAATCCTGGCTGTTCAGCTTTGTTGCTTGGTCAGCACTATGTAATATGCTGTATTCTTAGTGGTGGCAGTTATCTATAGGAGGCTTGGTAGCTTTCTTTGCATACTGTTGTTCCAAATGATCAAGATATGTCAGTATTCACAATGATCATTCTGGATAACAAGTAGTTACCTTGATTCAGGTTATTCATTATAACTTATTCCTCCATATGAGAGAATTTAGAATAAGTTGATTAAAAACGTCATGTTATGCCACCCTATTTAGTAATATCCTAGTTCAGAAGGAATTACTAAAATTTAGTTAGCTGAACTTGTGATGTGTTCCATAGAAGTGTTTTCTCAAGGTCAAACTGTTCTAAAATATTTACCATCATCTGTTTAATCCAATTACTATAGAACTATCTGAAAGTCTTTTAGCTGTTTTTTAATTCAAGTAACCAGCTGGACAGCTGCAGATGGTGTTGACAATACTATCTGCAATTATGAAACATCTTCACTTCTCTGACACTTTGTACTTTATCGGAAACTTCACCTTTTCTATGGACATGTCATGCTAGCATAGAATGTTGTGAGTGAGAATTCTCAGTTGTGAGCAAAGTAAGGAGAGGGGTCAGCAAAACTGCTACCATGGACTTCCGGAGGGCAGACTTTGGCCTGTTCAGGTCATTGGTTGAGACAGTCCCTTGGGAGACAGTCCCTTTGAAGGACAAAGGGGCCCAGGAAGGCTGGACAGTCTTCCAGAAGGAAATCTTAAAGACGCAGGAGCAGGCGGTCCCCATGTGCCGTAAGAAGAGCGGGTGGGGAAGGCGACCGGCCTGGCTGAACAGGGAGATTTTGCTGGGACTCAGGAGAAAAAGGAGAGTTTATCTTCTCTGGAAGAAGGGGCAGGGAACTCACGAAGAGGGCAAAGATCTCACTAGGTCAAGCAGGGACAAAATTAGAAAGGCAAAAGCCAGCTAGAGCTCAGTCTGGCCACAATTGTAAAGGATAATAAAAAAATGCTTCTACAAATATATTAACAACAGAAAGAGAGGCAAGGAGAATCTCCATGCCTTACTGGATATGGCAGGAAACATTGTCTCTGAGGACGAGGACAAGGCTGAAGTACTTAATGCCTTCTTTGCCTCAGTCTGTAATAGCCAGTCCAGGTATCCATGGGGTATTCAGCCCCCTAAGCTGGAAGACGGGGACGGAGAGCACAATAACTGGCCCATAATCCAGGAGGAAGCACTTAAGGACCTATTAAGCCACCTGGACAAGCAAAAGTCTATGGGGCCTGATGGGATCCAGCCAA